>NC_060138.1:474817328-475121643 GCF_021461385.2 Schistocerca piceifrons | reverse complement strand
TGTTTGGAGCCCTGAAGAGGGACATTTGTGACCGTTGTTTTGTTTCGTATAAAGAGGTGCACACCAGGTCACAATCATGGTTCGGTAGTCTGACCCCTCCCCCTGATTACTGATTCAGATTAATTATTTAAATTCTGTCTCTGCTGATTGTCAGGACATATACTTCGTTCTTCGTATCAGCACACCGAGTAAACAGAGTGGAAAATTCAGAAACGCTTGACTGATCAAAATAACCGGGGACCTAGAAACGACGGAGAGGCTTCGTCCCCATCGTAGCCTTCAGTGGTTCATAATCCCACAACGGGCTACAGCAGCCCACTCCCCCCCCCCCCCCCCCCCCCCCCCCGCACACCGACCCGAGGGTTATTATGCGGTTCGGATTCCAGTGCCCCCCCCCCCCCCCCAACCTGGGAACGTTTCATATCACACAAGTTTAATCCCAAATGAGGGCATGCTAGATTGGTTGTGGCGTACGCGTACGTGGAGGCAGTTTTTGCACAGCAATTGCCGACATAGTGTAACTGACGCGGAATAAGGGGAACCAGCCGGCATTCGCTGAGGCAGATCGAAAGCCGTCTCAAAAACCATCCACAGGCTGGCCGGCACACAGGACTTAGACACTAATCCACCAGGTGGATTCGTGCCGGGGACCGGCACGCCATTCCCACTCGGAGAGTAGCGGGTTAGACCGCGCGGCTAGCCGGATGGGCAAAATATCCAGTACTTAGCTGGTACAATTTTTCTTCCTTGTTTCTCGTGGTTCATATTTAGGTGCCCTTTTCTCGCTTTCCTGTAGAATATTGAGAAAATGTTTGGATTTGCTGGAGTTCACAGGTTTCATTTTGTTGTACCAATCCTAATAGAAACAACGAACACATTTCAGTTTTCACTTTGTTAATGTATTCTTGAAATCATTTCAGAAATTTTAAATAACACTTTTTCCTTGTGGTTCACAATTATAAAAAGATATTTTTGAGTATTGCTATTTAGACATAACGGGCAACACGCGTTCAAATTTGACCACGTTCGCCTCCCGCGAAACCCACATTCTCTGCCATGTAAGCAGGAGATCCCGGGTTTGAGTCCCGGTCGGGGCACACATTTTCGTCTGTCCCCGTTGACGTATGTCAACGCCTGTAAGCAGCTAAGGGTGTTCATTTCATTGTAGTTTCATTCTAACGAGCTGCATGGTCACCGATGGTATCTGTTCTTTCGTACATGTCCGAAGGAACAGACACCATCTTAGTATATATATAGTTAAGGCTCGCCGGCCACTTGACCATCTTCTTCTTCTGTGCGAATGCACAAACAGTGCCCGAACTCTTACGGGAATCGGCAACGCGCCGCGAGTAATGAGTATAATGGGCGGGGGCACTACGAATGTAGTGCGGGACAATACGTTGAGAATGTGGGTTTCGCGGGAGGCGTGCCAGAGATAAATCCCTGCAGTCGCGATATCTTCTGTGTCCTCGGTGGCTCAGATGGATAGAGCGTCTGCCATGTAAGCAGGAGATCCCGGGTTTTTTGCAGGAGATCCCGGGTTCGAGTCCCAGTCGGGGCACACACTTTCATCTGTCCTCGTTGACGTATGTCAACGCCTGTAAGCAGCTAAGGGTGTTCATTTCATTGTAAAATTTATGACGATTGAAACAGAATATCGCAAAATGCTCGATAAATGATCTTTTATCGGAAATTACACTTGGTACAAAGAACATGATGTAGTCAGACCAGTTTCATTACAGCAGACAACAGCAAAGATTTTTCGATGAAGGCGCTGACCGTCTTACCTCACCGTCGGATAAATGTACAAACGTCTATGGCGATTACTTTTGAAATAATAAACAGTTTGCACGCTATTTCTACATCTGTTTCGTTTTTATTTATTTCTACATCTGTTTCGTTTTTATTTGACTGCTTCTTATACATTTTTCGATATGCAATTTCGTATTGTGAAAGTACGACCTGTTTTAGTAACAAGGTGTCCGCTCATTTGTAAGTGGCAATAAATAAATGAATATGCAAATGATCTTTATTTCAACGGAACCACACAAATCAAGCAGGAGTAACGCTATCTATATTCTGTATTCTGTACATAAGGAAAGATTAAACAGGTTTACCACTCATAAGTAGCATTTTAATGTTGATTCTTTGTGAGCAGATTTCTTTACGTCTTGTGTAAGAGGAAGAAATGTCTACCAACATGTGTCGAAATTCTACAGCGGGTAGGAGCGTGTTCTATCGAGACATTACTCCTTCTGGTGGTCGAGGATCTCACGTGACCGTGCTAATATTCAATCGATGGGCTTAGGATGACCATAAAATAATGCAGAACATCACAGGCGCCACGTGACTAGTGCCCGAGAGGAAATACATAATGCTCGCCCGTCCGTGCAGGGTCGCGTGTCGCGAGCCCTGAGTTAGGAAACGCGCTACATTGCAGCAAGACAAGTACGACCCGGACGGCGCTACGACGACTAGAACGCCACGCACGGGCACATCCGCCACTGTTGGCGCTCTCCCAAGACGCAGCAGCACAGACAGCTACAACGCAGGCAAGCAGCGAGAGGAATAACGATGACACTGGCACAGTAGCGACACCACGCCGTCTTCTCACAGAAATCCCGGTTCTGTGTGGAACGTCGCAATGGACGCACCCGTGTTCAAATGGCTATGGGACTTAACTTCTGAGATCATCAGACCCCTATAACTTAGAACTACTTAAACCTGACTATCCTAAGGACATCACAGACATCCATGCCCGAGGCAGGATTCGAACCTGCGACCGTAGCGGCCGCGCGGTTCCAGACTGTAGGGCCTAGAACCGCTTGGCCACTCTGGCCAGCATGTACCCGTGTGTGGATTCTCCAAGACGAACAGTAGCGGTTCAAATAGCTCTGAGCACTATGGGACTTAACTGCTGAGGTCATCAGTCCTCTAGAGCTTAGAACTACTTAAACCTAACTAACCTAAGGACATCACACACATCCATGCCCGAGGCAGAATTCGAACCTGCGAACGTAGCGGTCGGTATGTCTCGTTTCTCGTATTTTACCGTGATTGTCGTAGGTGGGAGTCAACAATTTATTTTTGAATTTAGAGGAGAAAATGATGATTGAAATTTTGTTAAAAGATCCAACCACAGCTCGCTTACCGTATCTATGACACTTTCTGCCCCATTTCGCGATAGTAAAAACCGAGAGGCCTTTATTTGTACTTTTTCAGTGTACTCCGTCAATCATACCTGGTAAAGGTCATACTCTAGAAGAGGAAGAACAAGCGTAGTGAAGGGAGTGTCTTTAGTTCTGTAGATCTGTTCATCCTCTAAGTTTTCTGCCAATAAAAAGCGGTCTTACGTTCGCCTTTACCACAACGTTTCCTGTGTGATGGTTGAAACGTTCGTGAAGTTAAGTTTCAACAAACTAACACAATAGCACAAGACGCCCGTGCTGTCCTACCCTACCTCGATACAAAGAGCATTTAACTATTTCCCTGGGCAAATCTCTCATCTACTGAAAACACCTGCTGAAAGATTTGGACGACAACAGTCACCAGCCACTACGTTTGGTGAACTATGGCTTTTATTTATTTGCTATCCTTATTAGTGTTACAATTTTAATGACTGCAAATCTTAGCTACTGAGTAAGCATGGAAAAAGTCAAAACCAAGAAGCTGAAATCAAGACTAGGAGGGAAAAGATGCGATACAGAGCGATTTGAAACAAAAACGTTAATGCAATGCCCGAAGAGAAGATTATTCAGTAGAAACACATCAGATGATTTGTACATGTCCAGTGAATGTCGAAAAGTCTCCTGAAAAACTTCATAATGGACATCTACATCTACATACATACTCCGCAATCCACCATACGGTGCGTGGCGGAGGGTACCTGGTACCACAACTAGCATCTTCTCTTCCTGTTCCACTCCCAAACAGAACGAGGGAAAAATGACTGCCTATATGCCTCTGTACGAGCTCTAATCTCTCTTATCTTATCTTTGTGGTCTTTCCGCGAAATATAAGTTGACGGCAGTAAAATTGTACTGCAGTCAGTCTCAAATGCTGGTTCTCTAAATTTCCTCAGTAGCGTTTCACGAAAAGAACGCCTCCTTTCCTCCAGAGACTCCCACCCGAGTTCCTGAAGCATTTCCGTAACACTCGCGTGATGATAAAACCTACCAGTAACAAATCTAGCAGCCCGCCTCTGAATTGCTTCTATGTCCTCCCTCAATCCGACCTGATAGGGATCCCAAACAGTCGAGTAGTACTCAAGAATAGATCGTATTAGTGTTTTATAAGCGGTCTCCTTTACAAATGAACCACATCTTCCCAAAATTCTACCAATGAACCGAAGACGACTATCCGCCTGCCCCACAACTGCCATTACATGCTTGTCCCACTTCATATCGCTCTGCAATGTTACGCCCAAATATTTAATCGACGTGACTGTGTCAAGCGCTACACTACTAATGGAGTATTCAAACATTACGGGATTCTTTTTCCTATTCATCTGCATTAATTTACATTTATCTATATTTAGAGTCAGCTGCCATTCTTTACACCAATCACAAATCCTGTCCAAGTCATCTTGTATCCTCCTACATTCACTCAACGACGACACCTTCCCGTACACCACAGCATCATGAGCAAACAGCCGCACATTGCTATCCACACTATCCGCAAGATCATTTTTGTAGGTAGAAAACAACAGCGGACCTACCATACTTCCCTGGGGCACTCCAGATGATACCCTCCGATGAACACTCACCATCGAGACAACGTACTGGGTTCTATTACTTAAGAAGTCTTCGAGCCACTCACATATTTGGGAACCAATCCCATATGCTCGATACAGTTCCCCACAGTCGTTTAATGAACAAAGTAAGAGCATATGGGTTATCAGACCAATTGTGTGATTCGATTGAAGAGTTCCTAGATAACAGAACGCAGCATGTCATTCTCAATGGAGAGAAGTCTTCCGAAGTAAGAGTGATTTCAGGTGTGCCACAGGGGAGTGTCGTAGGACCGTTGCTATTCACAATATACATAAATGACATTGTGGATGACATCGGAAGTTCACTGAGGCTTTTTGCGGATGATGCTGTGGTATATTGAGAGGTTTTAACAATGGAAAATTGTACTGAAATGCAGGAGGATCTGCAGCGAATTGACGCATGGTGCAGGGAATGGCAATTAAATCTCAATATAGACAAGTGTAATGTGGTGTGAACACATAGAAAGAAAGATCCCATATCATTTAGCTACAATACAGCAGGTCAGCAACTGGAAACAGTTAATTCCATATATTATCTGGGTCTACGCATTAGGAGTGATTTAAAATGGAATGATCATATAAAGTTGATCGTCGGTAAAGCAGATGCCAGACTGAAATTCATTGGAAGAATTCCAAGGAAATGCAATCCGAAAACAAAGGAAGTAGGTTACAGTACGCCTGTTCGCCCACTGCTTGAATACTGCTCAGCTGTGTGGGATCCGTACCAGATAGGGTTGATAGAAGAGATAGAGAAGATCCAACGGAGAGCAGCGCGCTTCGTTACAGCATCATTTAGTAATCGCGAAAGCGTTACGGAGATGATAGATACACTCCTGTGGAAGAATCTGCAGGAGAGACGCTCAGTAGCTCGGTACGGGCTTTTGTTGAAGTTTCGAGAACATAACTTCATCGAGGAGTCAAGCAGTATATTGCTCCCTCCTACGTATATCTCGCGAACAGACCATGAGGATAAAATCGGAGAGATTAGAGCCCACACAGAAGCATACCGACAATCCTTCTTTCAACGAATAATACGAGACTGGAATAGAAGGGAGAACCGATAGAGGTACTCAAGGTACCCTCTGCCACACAGCGTCAGGTGGCTTGCGGAGTATGGATATAGATGTAGATGGAGATGCTCGTATGTTAGTTAGGAGTCTGCAGTGGGACACCGCTTCAAGACTGTGGTAGACGGGAAGTAAGGACGATGACAGCCGAGAAAGGCAGGTGGAAAAGGAAAGGAAGAGGCACAGCAATAGAGGAGACTGATGGTGAGCGAGAAAGTGATGGCGGCTGCTGACAAAAAGAAGTGGAGGTCCCTCGTATCCTCTACAGCGAAAGGTAGAGGTCGACCGGATTAAGTGACTACAGGGGGGTTCTTCAGAAACGTGGTACATGATTGTGGGAGACGATGAACGCCTGCGGAGTAGAGATGTAGATGTAACCGGGCGCTGAAAGCGCGCGTTCATGACGTCTGGAAGGAGCAGACGTGGTAGCACGCCGCTGCCTAGGCAGACGGCAGGCAGCAGGTAGTGTGTCGGTGTGTGGTATCGAGCGGTGGTGGTCCAGCGGCGCGGCTGGCTGCTGTGCTGCCCGGCTTGGCCAGTACACGCGCCAGGTCTTGTTCGATGCGCGCGACAAGCCCAAACCCTCAGGGAGGCGGCCCCACCACGACCACGTCCTGTGGCCACGCCGCACCGCCTCCTGCCACAGGCCACGCTCACTCCTCTTTCTTTCTCTCTCTCTCTCTCTTTCTCTCTCTCTCTCTCTCACACATACACACACACACACACACACACACACGCACACACGCACGCACACACACACACACACACACACACACACACACACACAGACACACGAGCGCACGCACACACACACACACACACACACACACACACACACACACGCACACACGCACGCACGCACGCACACACACACACACACACACACACACACACACACACACACGAGCGCACGCACACACACACACACACACACACACACACACACACACGCACACACGCACGCACGCACGCACACACACACACACACACACACACACACGCACACACGCACGCACGCACACACACACACACACACACACACACACACACAAGCCGGAACACTCGCACATCTTCCCATCCTGTCTGCATTCAACCACACGCGAAAAACAAACAGACATGTACACAGCCACGAACATGCTCTCGTTACAGCATCATCATCACCGCCATTATCACTGAGCGCCCCTGGCAGCTGAGTGGTCAGCGAGACAGAATGTCATACCAAAGGGCCCGGGTTCGATTCCCGACTGGGTTGGAGATTTTCTCCGCTCAGAGACTGGGTGTTGTGTTGTCCTTATCATCATCATTGCATCCCCATCGACACGCAAGTCGCCCCATTGGCGTCAACTCGAAAGACTTGCACTAGGCGAACGCTCTACCCGACGGGAGGTTTTAGCCACACGGCATTTCCGTCACCATTATCATTAGTAATTCGGCACCTACTGGCTAGACATAAAGGCCTCGTCGTGACTAATCTTCATTTATTCGCATCCAAATTGTTCCTACACATCAGCTAATGTCTTACACCCACGCTCTGTCGGATTTTCTTCTCGTTTTTTTCCGCGGCAGTAGTCGCGTTTGATTTCCTCTCCAGGAAACATTAACTCCAACGTTCAATGACAGTAATGTCCTTCGACATACTTTTATTTTGTTTTAACTCCTTTGAACACAAGGGCGCAGAGGGTGTGTGAGGTGTCAAAAAAGTAAGAAGAATTGCTTCTCAGATTTGGGTTCGATATATGTGCATTTTATTGTGTCTAATAGGAATAAGAATTGAAGTTGAGGGAGCAGAAATGAAAACTTTGAGATTAACTGCACACATTGTAGTTCTACCAGGGATGACAATGTATACTGGTGTCCAGAACTAAAGCAACAAAGCATTATTTCCGCGTCCTGTATCTAATTCACGATACAATCATACAGACTGTCAACTAGATGTTCTTACGATCGTGTTCGGCACGAAAGATGGTATTCCGGTCAACGGGCAACCATGCCAACGATGATGTCAGGGCCTCTACACTACTGGCCATTAAAATTGCTACACCAAGAAGAAATGCAGATGATAAACGGGTATTCATTGGACAAATATATTATACTAGAACTGACATGCGATTACATTTTCACGCAGTTTCGGTGCATAGATCCTGAGAAATCAGTACCCAGAACAACCACCTCTGGCCGTAAAAACGGCCTTGATACCCCTGGGCATTGAGTCAAAAAGAGCTTGGATGGCGTGTACAGGTACAGCTGCCCATGCAGCTTCAACACGATACCACAGTTCATCAAGAGTAGTGACTGGCGTATTGTGACGGGCCAGTTGCTCGGCCACCATTCACCAGACGTTTTCAATTGGTGAGAGATCTGAAGAATGTCCTGGCCAGGGCAACAGTCGAACATTTTCTGTATGCAGAAAGGCCCGTACAGGACCTGCAACATGCGGTCGTGCATTATCCTGCTGAAATGCAGCGTTTCGCAGGGATCGAATGAAGGTAGAGCCACGGGCCGTAAGACATCCGAAATGTAACGTCCACTGTTCAAACTGCCGTCAATGCGAACAAGATCTGACCGAGACGTGTAACCAATGGCACCCCATACCATCACATCTACATCTACACCTACATCTACATCTACATCTATACTCCGCAAGCCTCCCAACGGTGTGTGGCGGAGGGCACTTTACGTGCCACTGTCATTACCTCCCTTTCATGTTCCAGTCGCGTATGGTTCGCGGGAAGAACGACTGTCTGAAAGCCTCCGTGCGCGCTCTAATCTCTCTAATTTTACATTCGTGATCTCCTCGGGAGGTATAAGTAGGGGGAAGCAATATATTCGATACCTCATCCAGAAACGCACCCTCTCGAAACCTGGCGAGCAAGCTACACCGCGATGCAGAGCGCCTCTCTTGCAGAGTCTGCCACTTGAGTTTGTTAAACATCTCCGTAACGCTATCACGGTTACCAAATAACCCTGTGACGAAACGCGCCGCTCTTCTTTGGATCTTCTCTATCTTCTCCGTCAACCCGATCTGGTACGGATCCCACACTGATGAGCAATGCTCAAGTATAGGTCGAACGAGTGTTTTGTAAGCCACCTCCTTTGTTGATGGGCTGCATTTTCTAAGGACTCTCCCAATGAATCTCAACCTGGTACCCGCCTTACCAACAATTAATTTTATATGATCATTCCACTTCAAATTGTTCCGCACGCATACTCCCAGATATTTTATAGAAGTAACTGCTACCAGTGTTTGTTCCGCTATCATATAATCATACAATAAAGGATCCTTCTTTCTATGTATTCGCAATACATTACATTTGTCTATGTTAAGGGTCAGTTGCCACTCCTTGCACCAAGTGCCTATCCGCTGCAGATCTTCCTGCATTTCGCTACAATTTTCTAATGCTGCAACTTCTCTGTGTACTACAGCATCATCCGCGAAAAGCCGAAAGGAACTTCCGACACTATCTACTAGGTCGTTTATCTATATTGTGAAAAGCAATGGTGCCATAACACTCCCCTGTGGCACGCCAGAGGTTACTTTAGCGTCTGTAGACGTCTCTCCATTGATAACAACATGCTGTGTTCTGTTTGCTAAAAACTCTTCAATCCAGCCACACAGCTGGTCTGATAATCCGTAGGCTCTTACTTTGTTTATCAGGCGACAGTGCGGAACTGTATCGGACGCCTTCCGGAAGTCAAGAAAAATAGCATCTACCTGGGAGCCTGTATCTAATATTTTCTGGGTCTCATGAACAAATAAAGCGAGTTTGGTCTCACACGATCGCTGTTTCCGGAATCCATGTTGATTCCTACATAGTAGATTCTGGGTTTCCAAAAACGACATTATACTCGAGCCAAAAACATGTTCTAAAATTCTACAACAGATCGACGTCAGAGATATAGGTCTATAGTTTTGCGCATCTGCTCGACGACCTTCTTGAAAACTGGGAATACCTGTGCTCTTTTCCAATCATTTGGAACATTCCGTTCCTCTAGAGACTTGCGGTACACGGCTGTTAGAAGGGGGGCAAGTTCTTTCGCGTACTCTGTGTAGAATCGAATTGGTATCCCGTCAGGTCCAGTGGACTTTCCTCTGTTGAGTGATTCCAGTTGCTTTTCTATTCCTTGGACACGTATTTTGATGTCAGCCATTTTTTCGTTTATGCGAGGATTTAGAGAAGGAACTGCAGTGCGGTCTTCCTCTGTGAAACAGCTTTGGAAAAAGGTGTTTAGCATTTCAGCTTTACGCGTGTCATCCTCTGTTTCAATGCCATCATCATCCCGGAGTGTCTGGATATGCTGTTTCGAGCCACTTACTGATTTAACGTAAGACCGGAACTTCCGAGGATTTTCTGTCAAGTCGGTACATAGAATTTTACTTTCGAATTCACTGAACGCTTCACGTATAGCCCTCCTTACGCTAACTTTGACATCGTTTAGCTTCTGTTTGTCTGAGAGGTTTTGGCTGCGTTTAAACTTGGAGTGAAGCTCTCTTTGCTTTCGCAGTAGTTTCCTAACTTTGTTGTTGTACCACGGTGGGTTTTTCCCGTCCCTCACAGTCTTACTCGGCACGTACCTGTCTAAACGCATTTTACGATTGCCTTGAACTTTTTCCATAAACACTCAACATTGTCAGTGTCGGAACAGAAATTTTCGTTTTGATCTGTTAGGTAGTCTGAAATCTGCCTTCTATTACTCTTGCTAAACAGATAAACCTTCCTCCCTATTTTTATATTCCTATTAACTTCCATATTCAGGGATGCTGCAACGGCCTTATGATCACTGATTCCCTGTTCTGCACATACAGAGTCGAAAAGTTCGGGTCTGTTTGTTATTAGTAGGTCCAAGATGTTATCTCCACGAGTCGGTTCTCTGTTTAATTGCTCGAGGTAATTTTCGGATAGTGCACTCAGTATAATGTCACTCGATGCTCTATCCCTACCACCCGTCCTAAACATCTGAGTGTCCCAGTCTATATCTGGTAAATTGAAATCTCCACCTAAGACTATAACATGCTGAGAAAATTTATGTGAAATTTATTCCAAATTTTCTCTCAGTTGTTCTGCCACTAATGCTACTGAGTCGGGAGGTCGGTAAAAGGAGCCAATTATTAACCTAGCTCGGTTGTTGAATGTAACGTCCACCCATAATAATTCACAGGAACTATCCACTTCTACTTCACTACAGGATAAACTACTACTAACAGCGACGAACACTCCACCACCGGTTGCATGCAATCTATGCTTTCTAAACACCGTCTGTACCTTTGTAAAAATTTCGGCAGAATTTATCTCTGGCTTCAGCCAGCTTTCTGTACCTATAACGATTTCAGCTTCGGTGCTTTCTATCAGCGCTTGAAGTTCCGGTACTTTACCAACGCAGCTTCGACAGTTTACAATTACAATACCGATTGCTGCTTGGTCCCCGCATGTCCTGACTTTGCCCCGCACCTGTTGAGGCTGTTGCCCTTTCTGTACTTGCCCAAGGCCATCTAATCTAAAAAACCGCCCAGCCCACGCCACACAACGGCGGGTGATACGCCAGTATGGCGATGACGAATACACGCTTCCAATGTGCGTTCACCGCAATGTCGCCAAACACGGATGCGACCATCATGATGTGCAAACAGAACCTGGTTTCATCCGAAAAAATGACGTTTTGCCATTCGTGCATCCAGATTCGTCGTTGAGTACACCATCGCAGGCGCTCTTGTCTGTGATGCAGCGTCAAGGGTAACCGCAGCCATGGTCTCCGAGCTGATAGTCCATGCTGCTACAAACGTCGTCGAACTGTTCGTGCACATGGTTGTTGTCTTGTAAACGTCCCCATCTGTTGACTCAGGGATCGAGACGTGGTTGCACGATCCGTTACAGCCATGTGGATAAGATGCCTGTTATCTCGACTGCTAGTGATACGAGGCCGTTGGGATCTAGCACTGCGTTCCGTATTACCCTCCTGAACCCACCGATTCCATATTCTGCTAACAGTCATTGGATCTCGAGCAACGCGAGCAACAATGTCGCGATACGATAAACCGCAGTCGCGATAGGCTACAATCTGACCTTTATTAAAGTCGGAAACGTGATGGTACGCATTTCTCCTCCGTACACGAAACATCACAACAACGTTTCACCAGGCAACGCCGGTCAACTGCTGTTTGTGTATGAGAAATCGGTTGGAAACTTTCCTAATGTCAGCACGTTGTAGGTGTCGCCACCGGCGCCAACCTTGTTTGAATGCTCTTAAAAGTTAATCATTTGCATATCACAGCATCTTCTTCCTGTCGGTTAAATTTCGCGTCTGTAGCACGTCATCTTCGTTGTGTAGCAATTTTTAATAGTCAATAGTGTATGAATTGACGTAGTATTTGCCAGGTAGTCCCACATTCACAATCGCTGTGTACACAGTCACAGGCGGAGCTGTATGGCACACAGAAGATGCCTACCAGACTCCCTGTTGTGGAGGACCAGAGAAAGAAAGGAAGCCGGACAGTCGTAAACTGATGTGGCCCGACTGCTTAGTGTGAATCGCTCTGTTGTTTGTCGGATGTGGCGACAGTGTATAGAGACCGAAAGTGTACCCCGAAGACCAGGGCAGGGCCGACCACGTGTGACTGCAGAAGAGAGGGCGCGACATACCGCCTTAGAACTGCAAGGCAAATGGCACGTGGCATGTGAACCCGCAGCGTCCTCTGGACGAGTTGTATCGAGGCAAACGGTGTATAAAAGCTTCGGCAGAGTGGCATTTATTGTCGGAGACCTGGTGTATCTCTACCTCTGACGCGTCTTCACAGAAGGAACTTCTAGAGTGGAGTCACCAACATGCCACGTCGAACAGTGGACCAATGTTATTTTCAGAGACGAGTCCCGATTTAGTCTGGAGAGTGATTCTCGATGGATTCGCATCTGGGCGGAACGTGGAACACGATTTCGGAACCCAGACATTGTGGAAAGAGACCATGGTATGCGCAGGGATTATGTTGATTACTCGAACTTATCTTCATGAAATTGTAGGCTGAACCGGCAGTATTTAGCTACGTCAGGTATTTTGCCGACATCTTGGGACCTAATTTGCTTTTGTTTCGAGGTGCTGTGGGCCTGGACTTCATACTGATGGACGTTGATGCTCGACATCATAGGGCGCGGGTAGTTGATGTTTTCTTGGAAACGGACAATATTACACGCATGGCGTGGCCTGCTCGCTCCCCCTATTTGAATCCCATAGAGCATACGTAGGATGCACTAGGGAGACGACTTTCATCACCACCCCATCAACCACTCTCTCCAACACTGCGAGCATCTCTGGAGGAAGAAGGGCGTTATTGCCTCAACATGAGACTGATGACATCATTCACAGCGTGCCCCGTCGTTGTCAAGCCTGTATTGCTGCCAGAGGTAGTCACACTCCATACTGATCACATTAACTAGTTGTCGGTATGTGTGTGCAAATCCGGTAAGTTGGAAAAAGCGAAGAACATTTTTGTCTACTGTTACAGAATGTTGGAGTTTACGTTCTGTATTCTTTACATTTTTCTACTTTATTATCACCTGTTTATACTGTTTTGTGGCAAAATAATCGCAACCTTGCAAAATTTCCGTTTATTTCCTTAATTTTAGACGCCATTGTAAATGAATAGTAGTGGTTTGAAAAGAAATGGTAAGATGAACAGCAACAAAAGTAAAGCAAGAGTAATGGAATGTAGTCGAAGAAAATCTGGGGATGCTGAGGAAATTAGACTAGGAAATGAAACACTAACAGTAGTAGATGAGGCCTGCTGTCTGCGCAGAAAAATAGCTAACGATGGCCGAAGTAGAAAGGATGTAAAATGCACTGGCAAAAGCAAGAAAAACATTTCTGAAAAAGAGCAATTTGTCATCTAATATAAAATTAAATGTTGTGAAGTGTTTTCTGAAGCCATTTGGTTTGAGTGTGACCTTGAAAAGAAGGGAAATATCGACGATAAACAGTTCAGGCAAGAATAGAATTGAAGCTTTTGAAATGTGGTGCTACAGAAGAGTACTGAAGATAGGACGGCTAGGTAGAATAGCTAATGAGGCGTTAATGTATCGAATTGGGGAGAGAGGGAAAGAACAAATTTATGGCACAGCTTCACTAAAAGAGGGGACTGGTTGGTAGGACACATGCAGAGGCATGAAGGAATAGTCAATGTGGGATTGGAGGTAAGCTTGGAGGGTAAAAATTGTCGAGGGAGATCAAGATATGAAAAAAATACGCAGATTCAAATGGTTATTCGCATATGGTGAGGCTTGCCTGGGATAGATTAGTGTGGAGAGCTGCATCAAACCAGTCTTAGGACTGAAGACCACGATCACGACAACAACAACATCGATTTTCCACTTCCTTCTTGTTCTCAACGAAACAATACAGAAACAACTCCACACAACGTGTTCTGTAATAGTCCAGTACTACAGATTCTCAATCACACGCTATCTCGAGCTGCGAAAGCTGTGAAACCGGCGAGTGAGATTTTGATTTCCTGTAATTAGACCGAAAAAAATTGTCTTCGTTGACTTCAAGCGAAAATTGAGCAGCCTCCCCCCCCACCCCCTCCTTTTCCTTCCAGTTTCCAAAACCCATTATCAACTACCGAGTTATCGACTTCCACAAAATTTGCGAGACCATAACTTCGTATCATTTTCTGTGTGAAGTTTGAGCACAGTTCAGTTGTTCAACGAATTTGAGGATTGTGACACGTCAGTCTGCTCAACTCGTCCACTCGCTGAGGACTTGGGAGTCAGTGGTCGCAGTTGGATACGTCCTAGTGGGCACTGCAAGCTTCACCATTAATGTTGGTTTCCCTGTAGCACACTTTTTCATACGTCTGTGAAAACTGCTCTTCCTAAGTATGTCCTCCCAGTACACATTTTTCGATTTACAACGATGCTCTATTTCCACGGCAGAATCTCTAAAAGACTTGCTTAACGTTTCCACTTAAAAAAAAAAAATGAAGATTGAACAAAGATTAATTTGTTCCTGTCACAGTGACCCGAGAAATTATTAGTGCTAGTAACGAGCATACAGCTCAGTAACATTTAAAATCATTAAATTTTGATGTTCGAAATGGTTTACAGCACCAGCTGGAGACCTCATTCCTTTTGACAACAGTGATAGGGTAGTTTGTTACACAGATCATTTGTGTGGGTTTGACTGGAACTTTGAGAACAGTCAGTTTCCAGGCATGTCATGCCTGAGTGTTTTGTGAGTATGGCTAAAATAATTAAACGGCGCCCTAGACCAGAACTTCTGATAGTTGGGCCATACGGCTGACGACAGAGAGGTCGGTACGCTTACCGCTGTCCAGGGCATCTTCAGACACGTCTTCGGTCTGGACTGTCACTAACTGGAGCAGAATTGTCTGCAGCGACGAGTCCCGCTTCGAACTGAGACCGGATGACCAGCAAAAAATGGTTGAAATGACTCTGAGCACTATGGGACTTAACTTCTGAGGTCATCAGTCCCCTAGAACTTAGAATTACTTAAACATAACTAACCTAAGGACATCAGACACATCCATGCCCGAGGCAGGATCCGAACCTGCGACCGTAGACTGAAGCGCCTGGAACCGCTCGGCCACAACGGCCGGTGATAACCAGCAAACACGTGACTGGAGACGCACCGGACAGCGGTAGGATACCGACCTGTCCGTCGCCCGCTGTAAGGCATGAGAGCCAAGAGTTATGGTCCGGGGTGCCATTTCTTTCCACGGCAGGATCTCTTTGGTTGTCATCCGCTTCACCCTTACAGTATAGCGGTACGTCGACGCCCCGATTTACTACCCTTCATGGCAAGCCATCCTAGCACATGGCGAGAGCTGTTACCGCTTGTCTTCGTGCTTGCCAAACCCTAATTTGGTCAGCGAGGACGCCGGATCTCTCCCCAGTTGAGAACGTCTGAAGCATTATGGGCACGGCCCTCCACTCATATATGGGTTTAGACGATCTAAGGCGCCAACTGGACAGAATCTGGTAAGATATCCACGAAGAGGATATCCAAGAACTTCTATTAACCAACACCTAGCCGAATAATTGCTTGCATAACAGTACAGGTGAAACGACGTGTTGTTGAATTGCTCGATTTGTGAAGTTCTTTCTCTTGAATGAGTCATCAGTTTTCCTGAAATTTAATCATTTGTTTGTCTGTAGATATACATCACATGTACCCTGAGCCGTGGTAAAAATTGCTATTTTGAAGAGCGCGCCGCAGCGCGTAGTGTGAAGCAGTCGCTTCCGTTGGCGCCGCTGTGGCAGTCGCAGCTTTGATGTCCCCCTCTGGTGGAAAAGGGGAAATGTTGCCTGTTCACGTGCATTTAAGGGGCGGTATAAGCTCGCCAGTTGGTCAGTTGGTCAGCCGGGTCAGTGTGGGGCAGTCAGTGTCTGCCTGTCTGTCGTCCGGAGTGCTAGTTATGTTAGGCCGCCAGTCTGCTCGAGTTCGTTCAGGCAATGGTCATTGGTGGTTGGATCGATCGGTTGGTCGGACGCGCACTGAGACACAAGATGACTTGTCCGCCTTGAGCGTCGGCGCATGTGAGATCGCCACGTCAGTCCAGTCGGCCGCGCCGTATAGCGAGGGGTAGTGACTTCGCGGCCGACACGAGAGCAACAGGAGTCAACCCACGACATCGGTCTGGCCGGTGCGAGCTGCGACGCCGTGAGACGGGAGATCGGCGCGCCTTCCTGCGTCCGTTGAAGCGTCTGGCAGCGGACGGTTCGGGAGAGCGTTTTGGGGGTGCTGCGCCAGGTCTTCGCCAGAGATCGCAGTTTATTAGAAGTTAAGTGATTCGTGATATGGTGTTTCATTTACTTGTTAAATTCTACTTGTTTTCTTGGCCAGTCTCTCGTCCCCAGCTTGCTCGTCTGTTTCTCGTCCGCATTTGTTAGGCAGTTAGTGTCTGTCTGTCTTTCTGTCGGTCTGCTGTACGTTAATAGCTGCCTCTGTCATGTTTGTCGGATTCGGTGTTACCGAATTTATTGCTTGAAGTGTAACGGCCGAATTCCTGAAATATGTTTTTATCTAGCCTATCATCTTGAGAGGCGGTATAAGTGTAATGTAGAGCATGTTTGGCCAACCTTGTATATTTTTTGTAAGACTGCATTTCATGGGTTTTTATTTAAATGGTCATTTTAGTATGTAAAGTTGCCACACTTCCACCGTAAGACTTTTTTTAAAATCAAGTTGCAGCTTCGGTGGCAAGTTAATCTTTTGATGTTAGTGTTTTGTACCATTTCCAAAAAATGGTTCAAATGGCTCTGAGCACTATGGGACTTAACATCTGAGGTCATCAGTCCCCTAGAACTTAGAACTAATTAAACCTAACTAACCTAAGGACATCACACACATCCATGCCCGAGGCAGGATTCGAACCTGCGACCGTAGCAGCAGCGCGGCTCCGGACTGGAGCGCCTAGAACCGCACGACCATCGCGGCCGGCGTGTACCATTTCCATCCCTCCTATGGGATGCATAGTTTATGTGCTTGTGTGAGTGGTTAAAATTTTTAGTTTAAAGTAATCTGGTGTGTTGCAGATTTGCACCAGCGTAGTCTTTCAGAGGTTGTTGTGAGCGGTCGTGACTACGGCCGTGTCAAAAGGGAGCGGCAAGGTTCTCAGCCCGAAAGCTCATACAGTCAAAAATTTGTTCTTTCTGCCTCTGAATAAATTGTAACTTGATATTTAGAGGGTGCTTTCTGATTATAATTTTAAATCTGTTTAAAAAAAAAAAATAAGGCTTTAGGAATAAAATTTCCACTTGTTGAAAGAAATTTGATTTGTTTTCATCAGTTACCCACTGGCAACTACTTCCACGCTCACATAGTGTGATTAAATGTGTTAATACTCTTAATGAATCGCAAGTAAATAAAGCAAATGCTAAATGCTTCAGAAAAAGTTTTGAAAGTAAATTCACGGTTCGTACCTATTTCCGTCTCATTCGGATAATTCCTTCGCGGTGCACAGTTTTCTTTGTCTTCGAGTGTATTTTTCACTCCGTAATGCGTGCCTTAGCAGCGGCGCAATGCAAAATAGCTCCGGGAACAAAGATAATGCCACGATTAGGGCAGCCGCGTGCTCGGCAGTGACACCCGTACGTGAGTCGCGTCGGCTGCAGCCTCCGAGCTGCGGCAGACCGCAGCGCAGCGTGCCCGGTGCGGGTCGCAAGGCGGCTACCCTAGCAGAGGGCCCGCGCACCTCGCCAGCAATCAGCGCTGCAGATCCCTGGCTACTGGCGGCGAAGACAGGGCGAGGGGGCCGCGGAAAACCTAACAAGCAATTAGGCCGCCCAGACACCTGGCCCGCCTCCAGAATTAGTGCGGGCTGCGGGATGATGTTTCGACTCACGCGAGCCTTATTTAATTCCGGGCCGCTCCGTCCGCCTCTGCTTCCGAAATGACCCTCTACCACTTCCCGCAGGGAACCGCGCCGTCCCCACAAGTCCCCTCCGTGGCGCCGCCTGCCAGCACTAATCACCCCAAAACCGTCTGCGCGTTGTGCTGCACTACCATCTCTCTGAACATGTACTACTCGCGCATCTACACTAACAACTACCGTTCTGTTCTGGTAGTTTCTGTCGGCTATCGTTTCCAGAAGTCGCCAAATTACTCCGTTACAGATAACGCGAGAGAAGGAGCATCAAGTGTAACTGTCCTGACGGTGATGAGGTCATCAAGATTATGACGAACGATGGGACTACCAAACTGGTGGAATTAGGGCTGTGAGGACGGGTCGTGAGTGGTGCTTGGGTAGCTCAGCTGGTAGAATACTTTCCCGCGAAAGGCAAAGGTCCCGAGTTCGAGTCTCGGCTTGGCACACAGTTTTAATCTGCCAGGAAGTTTCATATCAGCGCACACTCCGCTGCAGAGTGAAAATTTCTTGCCGCGCGGGATTAGCCGAGCGGTCTAGGGCGCTGCAGTCTGGGACTGGGCGGCTGGTCCCGGCGGAGGTTCGAGTCCTCCCTCGGGCACGGGTGTGTGTGTTTGTCCTTAGGATAATTTAGGTTAAGTAGTGTGTAAGCTTAGGGACTGATGACCTTAGCAGTTAAGTCCCATAAGATTTCACACACATTTGAACATTTTTTGAAAATTTCGTTCTGGATGGGACTACCGTCCGCCGCTAAGAAGAATGCATGCGGTACGAATGCGGCAGCATCGGATGCGCTCTAGGGTCTAGATCAGAGCAATGTGTTCAGTTCTAAAAACATTTTCCTTGAAGCAATTACATAGGCACTGAAACGTCGTAGATTCACCGCCAAGAGCTGATACATATCTTTTTGCTCCAACAGCCACTAAGAATTAACAGAGAACGGTATTAAACACATTGGCTGCAAGTAGGCACTGATTTAAATCGGTGAGAAAGGTTGAATAGGAGCCAGGTCTCCTGCTCTTTCGGACATGTCCGAAAGAACAGAATGTTCAAATGTGTGTGAATTCCAAAGAGACCAAACTGCTGAAGTCATCGGACCCTAGACTTACACACTACTTAAACTAACTTATGCGAAGACAGACACACACACTCATGCCCGAGGGAGGACTCGAACCTCCGGCAGGAATGGCCGCACAATAGCTCGTGTAACCGCGCGGCCACTCTGCGCGGCTCCAAAAGAACAGACACCACGTACACTACCGTTTGTGAAAAGTGCAACACCGAGAAGGAATTACCCGAATAGCGGCACACTTGGTGGAAGTGGCGACGGGTGTGCAAGCAATACGTGTCGGTCCGACAGCGTCGGTGTTACGCTAATGTAGTCGGTTCCGAACTGTCACACAAGGTGGAAACAATACAGTGAGTGCCAGTATGTCTCGTCGACGTCAAAGGGAGCTATATCGACATGTGAGCATGTTCGAAAGGGGCAGAGTGATCGGTCTCCGGGAAACGGGGCTGTCATACCGTAACATTTAGGCTCGCACAGGGCATGCTGCTACGACAGTGATGCGTGTGTGCAAGTAGTGGATAGAGGGAGGTCGTACGAAGCGACGAGCGGAAATGCACAACGGAACATGACCACAGCACGTGATGACAGTCATATTGTCCGCATGGCTATTACGGACCGTACAGCGTCATCCACAGTGTTGGCTCGTCGCTGGAGTACTGCAACAGGTGTGAACTTGTCTGCGTCGACGGTTCTTCCCCGTCTGTGGCAGGTTGGACTGGATGCACGCACGCCATTACGTCGGTTTGTATTGTCCAGAAACCACAAGGTCCTCCGACTGCAAAACACCGTCACTAGTGTGCTGACTGACAACATGTAATCTTTTCGGATGAGTCCCGCTTCAACATGTCCTACAGTGATGGTCGCATACGTGTAGGCGGTACCGTGGTGAGCGCAACCTGGAAGGCTGCATTGTGGGGCGGCATAGTGGACAAACACCAGGTGTGATGGTTTGGGGCGCCATTGGTTACAATAATCGATCTCGCCTCGTACATACAGCGGGCACTTTGAACAGCAACCGGTACCTAAAGGAGGCTGTGGAGCCTAAGGTACTCCCCCTGCATCAGGCATCTCCACAGGCCACGTTTCAACAGGGCAATGCCAGGCCACATATTGAGAGGAATGTACAGGCCTTCTTCAGAGAGAGACGGGTAGCATTGCTTCCCTGGACTGCAAGTTCGCCAGACATGTCGCCCATCGAACATGTCTGGTACATGGTTGGACGGCACCTGGTGCGTCTCGGTCCTCCAGTAACTGGTGTCACGGATTTGTGGGCTCGGATACAAACTGCGTGGAGGAAAATCCCTCAGGGACGTATTCAGAACCTTATTGATTCAATGCCACGGCGTATAGCAGCGCATGGTGGCCATACGACATACTGAATAACAGTGCTCAAAGGACATGTACAGATTTGAAAAGGTAATCATTTGTTAATTGTTATGTATCTAACCTGTGATACTAAATTAATTGCATTCATGTGTTTCCTTTTTGGTGTTACAATTTCCACAAACGATAGTGTATATATAATTAAGGTGAGGACGGCCAAAGTTCAGTTCAGTGTGGAGGCACACTAGGCTAGAGCTCTAATGGGGATCGAAGAAATGTTTCGGGTAATGAGGATAGTGGGTAGGCTGAGAATTTGGGTCTCAAAGGAAGCGTGCTAGGTTGTTCGTGCAGGTGCGATGCCCACTGTGTCCGGATGACGTAGTGATTAGCCAATGGCACAGAGCATTGGCAACTGTGAGGAGAAAGGGAAGGAGGGGAACAACTGTCTCCCTGCAGGTTGTCTTCACGCAGGCAGTCCCCTGAGCTGCTTACTCTACGTAGGAATGGGGAATGACATCGACTGTGTTCTTTTCAAAAGCACCATCTTAGGAATTTCCACAAGCAATTTGAGGTAACCGTTGGGAACCTAAACCAAGATGTCTGCACATGTAATTTAACTTCAGTCATCCGCATATGAATTCTATACGAATGAAAACAAATGTTTCATTATTTTTCTCTTTCTGATATTTTTCCACTCAAGTTTATTCACTGGTTCATATTTATATGTTATCGATTTCAGAATCAAATGACTCCATCTTCCGGTACTTTCAAAGGATGTAGTAACACATTTGGATCTGCTGAGGATCGCAGGATCAGCCTGCTTGGCTATTGGCAACGAATATATAAATATTATTTTAGGTATTGCATAACGCTTCTTACTTATCACGAAAACTATGCTCGTGGAACAATCACAATCACTTTAACCCTCCTGTTATCGGGAGTTTTTTTTTGTCTCAGTGAGTACCACTGGGGTCATACAGACACCAGATAATTTATACCGGATGCATTGGCAGTATTTTAATAAACTTACATAAAAATATGCATTACGTTTGTTCAAAGTAACAATAGTGACTCAGTTTTCATAAATGTAACGTTCAAGAAACAAAAAGAAATTTAGATTGGGATCATATTGACTCCAGTGGTACTCGGTGCAAAACACCATGAATAAATTTTAGAGTGGTTCAAATATAAAAATGAACAAAGTATCTTTGGATACAATTGATTCAGAGAGAGAAAGTCATATATTTAGAAAAAAAAAGGTTGGAAAACAAGGGAGATGTGATTTTTCCAATGTGCTTATGGGGTCACATTTCCCCAAGTGGTACTAGGAAGGGCACAACAAGAGCTGAGCAAGAAACGCTAACAACCGATACGAAAATAAGTGGGAAATAATATTTTCATTGTTGCAGGTGTTTCGTACAATAGATGTTGAACGTAGCGTCCATCATTCTGTTTTCATAAATGTTACATTCAAGAAACAAAAAACAATTTAAACTGGCTCATATTGGCCCCAGTGGTACTCAGTACAAAAACCATGAATACATTTTAATATGCTGTAAATATAAAAATTAATGAAAAAGCACCGAATACAACTGACTCAGAGACAGAAAGTTACACATTTTGGGAAAAAAATCGTTTTGAAATAAGAGATATATTTTCAAAGTGCTTATGGGGTGACCTATTGATCCAAGCGGTAGTATGAGGGTTAAGCAATACATCACGCACTACTGACGTAGAATAACATCCGTACTAGTTACAACACGCTGTCGCACTTTGTACACGCCTTTCTCCGAGCACATTCACCATCAGACCGACGCCTCGCTTTGGGTCCGCAGCTCTGGCGTCTCTGTTCTCAAATGTTAGCCAAGAAACGACAACGCTTCCTTATACAGAGTGTTACAAAAAGGTACGGCCAAACTTTCAGGAAATATTCCTCACACACAAATAAAGAAAAGATGTTATGTGGACATGTGTCCGGAAACGCTTAATTTCCATGATAGAGCTTATTTTAGTTTCGTCAGTATGTACTGTACTTCCTCGATTCACCGCCATGATTTCACACGGGATACTATACCTGTGCTGCTAGAACATGTGCCTTTACAAGTACGACACAACACGTGGTTCATGCACGATGGAGCTCCTGCACATTTCAGTCGAAGTGTTCGTACGCTTCTCAACAACAGATTCGGTGACCGATGGATTGGTAGAGGTGGACCAATTCCATGGTCTCCACGCTCTCCTGACCTCAACCCTCTTGAGTTTCATTTATGGGGGCATTTGAAAGCTCTTGTCTACGCAACCCCGGTACCAAATGTAGAGACTCTTCGTGCTCGTATTGTGGACGGCTGTGATACAATACGCCATTCTCCAGAGCTGCATCATCGCTAACGGAGGACATTTTGAACATTTCCTGTAACAAAGTGTTTGAAGTCACGCTGGTACGTTCTGTTGTTGTGTGTTTCCATTCCGTGATTAATGTGATTTGAAGAGAAGTAATAAAATGAGCTCTAACATGCAAAGTAAGCCTTTCCGGACAGATGTCCACATAATATATTTTCTTTCTTTGTGTGTGAGGAATGTTTCCTGAAAGTTTGACTGTACCTTTTTGTAACACCCTGTAAAGACGTGCTCCGGGTGGTCGATGGGCGACGAGAAAACGTATTTTTCAGTCGTTTCTCGTCATCGACGACGACGCAGTACGTGTCGCCCATTTCAGTTTGTCCCTTACTGCTATAGGGGCCCGGTCCCAGACTCCTACAGCCATCGGGAGAGAGCCGGGCGGAATGCGGTGGTGAGAACCTAGTTAAGCCCGAGACCGCCAAGAAAACATAATTGACAATAACACATTTGTTGGGCAGTAATACAGGATTGTCTTCCAAAGCGCCGCGCCTCAGCCGTACCGGTGGAATAGGGCCTCATTAGCGACGGAATACCGGCATGCGATCGACTCGCAGTAGTACGGCCAGCACGGCGCAGCTTTGGGTGGCGGTTGTTTCGTCACGGGGCGGCCGCCGACCGCGGAATCAGGCAACCTACAGCTCTACGAATCGATCTCCAAAGTGCACTCGTGGACGTCCAAGATCTGCACTCAGGAATCACGTCCCATGTCCACCTGAAGTGCTCGCTGGTTCGCAGAGGTTGGCTCTCAGCTCCGATTTAGGAAATGGGAGCCGGTAGCATCGGTGTCTGCCTCAGGAACGGAATGAGCAGTAGAGGTATCCACCCACTCGAAGGCGGGTGACGCGCCCAGACTCCAGCAGGCCTGCAGGCTGATGACGGCCCCCGTATCCCAACAGCTTTTCCTCGGAAGTTGGCAGAACAGCCGGCAGTAGCAGCGTCCTTACAACCGGGGTCACAGTTCCGTAGACTATCGAAGACAGCCAGGCGTGCTGAGGGTAGACCTCCACGGCCTTCCACATCACATGATAGCTGCAACTGACACGAGGGCTGAGACTAAGCACTGGGCAGTCGGCAATCATCACTCAGTAATCAGCAATGAGACATTTGTTAAGAAGGTTGGTGCATTTATGTTGGCGATTCCTGTGCGCTCTACAGCGGTGGGGATGGCTATTGCATCATGTGTCCCGGTTTTTCCTCGCTGTCAGCTCTCCTAGTGATGTCATTATGCTTGGTTTGCAGACTCGGGCGCTCGGTCGTTCTTCCTGTTGCGACAGATTCTGTGTTTACCGCAACTCGCTCAACATTTGCCCATAACTGGCAGTCCACTGGTTATTGACACAGGCGATTTGGCTTCCGGCAGCTGCCAAGCCAGAACTTAGACGAATTTATTTGGTTAGAATAACGATTTCCCAATACAGCACCCTCATGTTTCAGAGCATATGCACAGGGCCTACTAATCGAAACGTTACACCCTGTATAATACAGGGATAAATAGGTAATCGAGCAACGCTAAGTACAGGGCTATTACAAATGATTGAAGCGATTTCATAAATTCACTGTAGCTCCATTCATTGATATATGGTCACGACACACTACAGATACGTAGAAAAACTCATAAAGTTTTGTTCGGCTGAAGCCGCACTTAAGGTTTCTGCCGCCAGAGCGCTCGAGAGCGCAGTGAGACAAAATGGCGACAGGAGCCGAGAAAGCGTATGTCGTGCTTGAAATGCACTCACATCAGTCAGTCATAACAGTGCAACGACACTTCAGGACGAAGTTCAACAAGGATCTACCAACTGCTAACTCCATTTGGCGATGGTATGCGCAGTTTAAAGCTTCTGGATGCCTCTGTAAGGGGAAATCAACGGGTCGGCCTGCAGTGAGCGAAGAAACGGTTGAACGCGTGCGGGCAAGTTTCACGCGTAGCCCGCGGAAGTCGACGAATAAAGCAAGCAGGGAGCTAAACGTACCACAGCCGACGGTTTGGAAAATCTAACGGAAAGGGCTAAAGCAGAAGCCTTACCGTTTACAATTCCTACAAGCCCTGACACCCGATGACAAAGTCAAATGCTTTGAATTTTCGGCGCGGTTGCAACAGCTCATGGAAGAGGATGCGTTCAGTGCGAAACTTGTTTTCAGTGATGAAGCAACATTTTTTCTTAATGTGAAGTGAACAGACACAATGTGCGAATCTAGGCGGTAGAGAGTCCTCACGCATTCGTGCAGCAAATTCGCAATTCACCAAAAGTTAACGTGTTTTGTGCAACTCACGGTTTAAAGTTTACGGCCCCTTTTTCTTCTGCGAAAAAACGTTACGGGACATGTGTATCTGGACATGCTGGAAAATTGGCTTATGCCACAACTGGAGACCGACAGCGCCGACTTCATCTTTCAACAGGATGGTGCTCCACCGCACTTCCATCATGATGTTCGGCATTTCTTAAACAGGAGATTGGAAAACCGATGGATCGGTCGTGGTGGAGATCATAATCAGCAATTCATGTCATGGCCTCCACGCTCTCCCGACTTAACCCCATGCGATTTCTTTCTGTGGGCTTATGTGAAAGATTCAGTGTTTAAACCTCCTCTACCAAGAAACGTGCCAGAACTGCGAGCTCGCATCAACGATGCTTTCGAACTCATTGATGGGGACATGCTGCGCCGAGTGTGGGAGGAACTTGATTATCGACTTGATGTCTGCCGAATCACTAAAGGGGCACATATCGAACATTTGTGAATGCCTAAAAAAACTTTTTGAGTTTTTGTATGTGTGTGCAAAGCATTGTGAAAATATCTCAAATAATAAAGTTATTGTAGAGCTGTGAAATCGCTTCAAACATTTGTAATAACCCTGTAGTCAGTTATCGATGCGATGAGAGTGACTGACTGGTAGCTAGTTCATTACAAAGCGCAGCTCCCTCGCTGCGGCCCTTCAGAGGTCGGCCCAGCAGCCCACTTGGCGCAGAGTGGCGGCCAGTGTGACGGAGAGGCTGCCCGCAGACTCGTTGTTTGCCGGCGCTCTGCTCTACTTGAAAGAGCGGCCGCGGTGGCGGCGGCGGCGTCGGCAGCGGTGGCGGCTCGCCTTTCGTCTGCAGGCCAGGGACGGCGCGCCTGCTGTCGCTCGCCAAAAACCGCTACACCCCGACTTTTTTCCACGGTTTTGCTTCCTCTTTTTTTGGTCGCGAGCTTCCAATGAAACAGCGGCGGAAAAAAGGGAGCCTGTTCCCGCCTACCCCCTCCCACTCCCTCACCGCTGCCTGTCTCAAATGGCTGGCGTCGTCGTGAGAGTTGGCCGCTAATCCTTTTGTGTGCCCGACGCAGCAGGCGCGGGCCGTGGCGCCTGGCTGACGGCTACCCGCGACGCAGCCGCAGCCGAACTATGCTTCACGTAGCACGCCTCATGCGGTTGCTCCCCTGTGACGACTTCTCACCCCTACATTTAGCCCAGAGTGCTAAGTATTCCCCCACAGTGTACAAGACGATGCGCGAATCCTGACAGTTCCCAGCAATTAAACTATTTCTTAAAGCAGTATCCCCTCTCTGTCATCGTCAGACACTAAAAGCAGGTCGCGTTGAAGTAGCCATCTTTCCCTGTTCCTCAGCATCTTTACAGTATGATTGTAGCTTCGGCAGTTCATTCACTGATAATACTTTATAATATGACGATTTTGGAATTTTCCTGTTGATTTAGTGCTTACGATTTTTCCATCTAATATATTTTTCATGCCAGCTGCGGTGGCCGAGCGGTTCTAGGCGCTTCAGTCCGGAATCGCGCGACTGCTACGGTCGCAGGTTCGAATTCTGCCTCGGGCATGGATGTCTGTGATGTCCTTAGGTTAGTTGGGTTTAAGTAGTTCTGAGTTCTAAGGGGCTGATGACCTCAGATGTTAAGTCCCATAGTGCTCAGAGCCATCTTTATATTTTTCATGAAGCTGTTATCTCGAGTTAGGTGTACAAATAAAGTAGCTTTTTTTCTCTGTATCGCGTTAATTATTCTTATTTGCTCTTTAATTTTGTTTAGTATTTCATCAAAAAATGGTTCAAATGGCTCTGAGAACTATGGGTCTTAACATCTGAGGTCATCAGTGCCCTAGAACTTAGAACTACTTGAACCTAACTAACCTAAGGACATCACACACATCGATGCCAGAGGCAGGATTCGAACCTGCGACCGTAGCGGTGGCGCGGTTCCAGACTGAAGCGTCTAGAACCGCTTGGCCACACCGGCCGGCAGTATTTCATCATTAGATGTTCTTTCAGTCCAGTATGTTTTTGTGGCTCTTCCCTACATCTATATCTCTATCTCATGAATTTGTTTCCTTTATTGTTTCTCGAGCTTAAAACGCTCCAAATAAATGCCTTGATGAATTTTTTTCTTGTTTTGTATTAATCTGGTTGTTATTAATAAGTAATTCTTAGTTTTGAAGGCTTATTCAGTAACTACTATTATTTTTTCAGTTATACTACAAATGTCATCTGTTAATGTATTCTCCTAGTAGCATAAATGATTTTCACCCATTAGCATTTTATTTCTTCCTTTAATATTTGCCTTTATTCTCTGTTAGATTCAGCTATCACCACTATGTTAGTCATATCTGTGTTTATTTTCAATCTGTATATGATTCATGTCTGTTTTATTAGCTGCTAACACTACTACGTCATCAGTAAATCGAATATAGTGCGTTTGTGTATCATTGATTTTGATACCTCTTGTGCCGGATTTCAATGCTGGTATTCCACTTTTTTATAAATATGTTGAATATTTCTTTATAAATCATTCTTCTGTAAAAGCAGTCAGCAGTGGAACTCCATTTCATCGAAATTAGTAGGCACTGACACGGGTACAGACTTAGGATGAAGAGATTTGGGCACCTACTATATTTTGTTTTCTGTGGAATTAAGATATGATGATTTAGCAGGCCAGTCGAATTGTGAGCAGGTGCTTGAATGTTCGTGAAACAAGGAACGTATGAATGTAGACTGTGAACAGAGCTGTTGCCATCTTGAAGATGGAAGTGTCCACACCATACCAATAATGAAAATGTAGAAGAAATGGAAGTACTTGGTCTCCGAGAATGTTGAAATAAACATCCAGGTAACCTGAAGCTATGGAATCGATGCCTTGCACCATTTTAAAACAGGTTTCATCATGACTCGTAGGATCACACCACATGCTACTCTCAAGATTCTATGTTGTTTGGCCCACTGAAGACGAGTAGCTTCATGTACCATTGTGGGCAGTAGCCTTTTGGAAGGTGGCCGACCCTTTTGGGAGGTGGCAAACGCCAACCGTCGTTTGCATGCAGTTTCCTCCACAATGTTCGCTCGAAAACTGGTTGAGATGGACCTTCATTCTCTGTCGGATAGAATATTTTTACGATCACTGTTATTACTCCGTGTTACACAGGGAGTACCGAGTGTAAGTGCAGATATTTTATGTGTGGTACCTCAATATTTACACACATCCGTGTGTTGGTTGTTTCTTCTCTGCATCGAACAGTCTTCCCGCAAATACGTCACGAGCTTTACGAATTGATGTTTTCTGCACAGTCGGACTAAGTGGACATGCCTCCCAGTATGGACAAGCGTCCATACTGCGACACCTGACCTGCTGCCCAAGGGATATATGCATTAATGGCTTACTTGCCCTTGCCACTTGTACTTGGAGGTACTAACCACCCTGAAAACGCACGACTTGTAATGGCTGTAATTGTAATTCTGCAAATAACATAAATACTGTTGTAATGTTGTTCAGTACAAGGTTATCAGTCATCAACGGAAATACCTTTCCTTATACCCGTTACACTATGTGTAGCTGCGAGTGGTGCACCATAGCTTGTAGACACGTTGGAGAATCTGCCTTACTACCCTAACAAACGTGATAACTTTATTTGCGGTGTTGTTACGTGCGCCTCCTAACCCGATAGGACCTGTCTGTCCATCCTGTCAAGTCTTCATGTTGACTCATCTTAATGCATGGGCCCATACAGACGACTGGCACATACACAGCACTTTACTGCCATGACTTACGTCAGTGTTGGAAGGTCATTTAACCGCCTGATAACAGATCTACCTCATCTACAGTGCTCCAAAGTGAACAGTGAGACCCTTCAAGAGAGTGAGTAATATTTTGTCTAGTGAGATTATAATTGAGTGTTTGGCTGCTGTAACAATCCTTTCACATTCTTGTTCCTAAATATCAACAGATGCTTAAGTATTTAATGAGCTGAAGACGTCTATGTACGCAAAGCAGTGCTTCATGGTGTTGCGGAATACGAAGACCGCAAACATGGCTACACACTGTAGCAACATGCATCACCTTGTCATCCTAACAGTAGTGCAACATGTTAGAAGTACCTTATGAAGGTTTTCGCCCACTTATGGTATGCAAAGACGCCAGGGACCTTTCCATCCAACTCCATGTGGAAAACTTGCATAGGTTTTTAGCAGCATTTTGTAACTGGCAGCTAATAAAGACAGGATTTTGAAAAATAGCTGACGACTATTTGACTCGTTGTAGGACAAGATACTTGTATCATACTTGAGCTCCTGCTCAGATAGAGACAAAGCGACTGGAAATGTTGCTGCCTGAACACGGTACTCAGCCATCGCAAATCGTCAACGACCTTTCGCACCTTACCTTATAATTGAAGAAAAATTCTTCATTTCCAGCAGGTTATCTCATAGTCACTGGGTTCCTTATTCAACGAGTCATCGGCGTACTAAATATTTTCTTATCACTTAAGCTATTTTAATACGGCGCGACGGTGCGACCACGATGTATATCCGGAAAATTTTACAGATTTACAACTAAACCTGATGAATTACTTGCTGCTACTCGCGACTCACTATTTATAATCGTCCTGCACACACTTAGGCATGGAATAGAGTAGAATAGAATAAAACAGAAAAGAATAGAACAAAACAGTGAAGTGCGCGTAATAAGCTGCAGATACCGTTATTAATCGTCTGCAAATGTTTCTACAACTTTCTCTTGCGTCACAGTCAGGAATATTTTCTATAACTAATGCAACAATACCAGAGAAGGAAAGTTGCTACTCGCCATATAGCGGAGATGCTGAGTCGCGATAGGCACAACAAAAAGATTCACGCAATTATAGCTTTGAGCCATTAAGGCCTTTGTTAGCAGTAGACACACATACACACACGCACACACACACACTCACGCAAACGCAACTTGCACACACGTCTACAGTCTCAGAGAACTGAAACCACACTGCCTGAGACTGCAGACGTGTGTGCAAGTTGCGTTTGCATGAGTGTGTGTGTGCGTGTGTGTATGTGTGTCTACTGCTGACAAAGGCCTTAATGGCCGAAAGCTTTAATTATGTATTTTTGATGTACCTATCACGACTCAGCATCTCCGCTGTATGGTGAGTAGCAACTTTTCTTCTCTGGTATTGTTACATTCCAACCTGGATTTTCTATAACTAATGAGTAGTATACGATACACAGAAGGCACCAACTTCGTCAGTGTCAAGGGGAACATTAGTTAAAGCAACCATTAAGTGAACAGTCTTAAATTAAACCCTCACATGAACTCATGTACAGACAAATTTACGTTTCTTTTTCGATACCATCAGCGTTCTTTATAGTTCAACATCTCTTGTGGATGAAATCTTGTGAACCGTGACGCGAACTGTAGCATTATTATAGTCGATTGTTCAAAGACTAGGAATACAATCGTTCAAAATTTTTCGCAACGGTTTGATAATAAACCTGACTCAATACTCCGAAAGTCACTGAGTCATTTGCTGGAAATACGATCAGACGGGAACATTAAAATCTTCGTTATAAAGCTAGGACTTTAGGAAAGTAATTTATTGAGTGAAAGCTCCACAGCCAATTGCTGAGCGGGGTGGCTCAGTTCATAGGCCATTGAACGGTACTCTAAAGTAACAGAATTCAGATTCACGTCACTCCATCCTGATTATGTTTCTCCGTTGCTTCCATAATTCGGTCATGCGTATTGTTTCTTTGTGAAGGTTCAGGCGATACGACTGAGCCGATGCTAGTTCAGATCCCCATGCTGACGAGACATTCCTCTTTATTTCGTGCCTCTCAGAGTCAACCGTACATTTACGTCTTCACGACTATCTGCAATGCAAACTTAGGTGTTTGGTAGAAGTTTCGTAGAGCCACTTTCAACCCATTTCTCGACTACACTCTCGAACAGCACGTCGTTCCGTGCGAACTCTGATCCCTCATACTTTATTACAATGAACTTTGCTCTCTAAGTAGGTGGTGGTTAATGAAATATTTTCACGTTTAGGGGAGAAAGTTGGGGAATGAAATTCGTATGAAGATCTGGTCCAACGAAAAATTACTACGTTGTAATGATTGCCACACCATATCGCTTATCATATCTGTGGCACTCTCTCAATCCCATCTAGGAAGGATTTCATACCGCGCAGCAATACTCCATAAGAGAACAGACTTGTGTAGCGTAGGCAGTCTCTTTCGTAGATCTGTTGCATTTTCCAGGTGTTCTGTCCATAAAACGCAGTTTTTGGTTTGCCTTCCCCACATGTTCGAACAGAGTATTCCGAAGTTGAAAACGACTGTACCAACGTGAGTCGTCACTGTAATCTTAACTGAATTGAGAATCTTTAAAACTGAGTGATTTATCGTATAATAGAATTTTAATACATTTTTTTAAGCACCCACAGTTTCAATTATTGAAGGTCAGTTGCCACTTTAGTGCCATACAGAAACCTTTTCTAAATCATTTTGCGATTAATTTTTATCTTCTTATGACTTTACTAGACTTGAACGACGGCATCATCTGCAAACAGTCTTTGAAGATTACTCAGATTGTTTCCTAAAACGTTTAAACATTTGTATATTCGTAGATTAAGAACAGCAGGGGACGTTTCCTTTTGGAACCCCAGATATACTTTCGGTTTCATTCGATGACTTCCGGTCAGTTACTACGACCTGCGGCCTCTCTGACTGAAATCACGAATCCAGTCGTACGGCTGAGATGTTACTCCATAGGCACGCAGTTTGACTAGAAGCTGCTTGTGAGGAACAGTGTCGAAAGCCTTCTGGAAATCGAGAAATGTGGAATCAACTTGAGATCGCCTGTCGATTGCACTCATTACCCGTATCAGGCATACTCGATATTCTCTTCACTTTGTGGCAGTGACTGCTAAAAAGTCTCACATGGCGAGTGTGAACAATGCGGATGAGTTCTGAGAGGATTAAGAACAAATAAGATGCAATGGACAGGTTTGTTGGCTTCCCAGAGAACAGTGACAGAAAGTAGTAATGTTTCGTCCGGTGTGCTGTAACGTACAAGATGCTGCGTGGTAGCAATGAAACGGCATATAGGATGGGATGGCTCTGAGCACTATGAGACTTAACATCTGAGGTCATTAGTCCCATAGAAATTAGAACTACTTAAATCTAACTAACCTAAGGACATCACATACATCCATGCCCGAGGCCGGATTTGAACCCGCGACTGTGGCGGTCGCGCGATTCCAGACTGAAGAGCCTAGAACCGCTCGGCTACTCCGACCGGCTCTAGGATGGGAATCGTCTAGTTCCGGCTATACATTCAACAGTCCTTACGAGTATTTGTTCCTCTTTTCCTCTCTTGGATTGCCTTCTGCAGTTTCCCCGCTGTGATTTTGGCAGGACTGATGCAGTATTACATGTTCGAACAGAGTATTCCGAAGTTGAAAACGACTGAACATTTCACTGTATATCAGCACGCTCGCCAGATGGCTATGAGAGGAAAGCTATTTTTGTTGCTCGAAGAACGATGCGAATTATTTAAAAGAGAGGAGAGGCTTCCGTTCCTGCCATGTGGCTAGGGGCAGTTGGCGAAAGTTTTAAATATTAAACGTTTAATTAGTGCTCCAATATATACTCGTACTTGGCAGGATATTACTGGTAATCGACATACAGAGTGCTTTATGAGAAATTAATAAATGCGCGTGACTGACCACCACATCCTACCTTTTAATAAAACAGCGTAATTACGGAAAGCACTTAACATTGCAATAGGTGCGGTGGAGGAGGGGTGGAAGGGAGGGGTGACGAGTGCACTGGCCTAAGCGGAAATAGATATATGAAGCGGATCGTATTGAGAAAGTACAGTCGTGGGCCGACAACTGAAGCAGTCGCGTCGAACCGCTCCTATGACGGTGGGATGCTAGTTTTAAACTCACACTGTTCCGAATAAGAGCTTCTCAATGAACTCAAAGGCTAAATTCACAACTACGCCCCATGGGTTACATTAAAACTTACGTTTCTTTCCTTTATTTTTAATTTGTACTAAGGTATTAACGAAATTTGGGATTTACAGCAGAAAATGGATCACTCATAAAACAGTCAAATCTCAAGTTTTCGAACCCCTATTGTTAACCGTGCATAGAGAAGAGCCGGTGGTGAACTGTGCACTACTGTTTCGAACTTCGAGGTTTCTATACTAGTGTTCTTTGAGTACTTTAGAAGGCTCTTTTTTGCCCTCGGGATTTCGGGGACGTCAGTGTCTTCAGCACCTCCATTTTATCTTTGTTATAGCGCATTATACTTTTTCTGAGTGACGAATTGATGACGCACTATGACTGCATCGATGTCTTACATACAGGAATTAGGTTCAAAATGGTTCAAATGGCTACAAGCACTATGGGACTTAATACCTGGGGTCATCAGTCCCCTAGACTTAGAACTACTTAAACCTAACTAACCTAAGGACATCACACACATCCATGCCCGAGGCAGGATTCAAACCTGCGACCGCAGCGCGGTTCCGGACTGAAGCGCCTAGAACCGCTCGGCCACGACGAACGGCTCAGGAATTAGGCATGAACTTGTTTCTTCTTCACAATTTCATATGTCCATCGCTTCCTTAGTCGAACTCAGCCTCTATTTTGTGTCAGGTTGTATTACAGAACTATCTTGGGCAGTCTTTCATCTTGAATTATATTCACATACTGTTTCCGCCTCTCTCTGTATTCATTTATTTTATTTCATCATTAAAGGCATTTACATTTTAGTCATTTCGAATACCTTCATTTTTCATTACATCTCTTCTTGTGCAGCACTTAACTCTCCTCACGAATGCCATATCTGTTTTGGAACACTGTTCTTGGGAAACAGCAATCAAATAACCGGAAAAAAGTTTTAAAATAAAGCCAGTCAAGGATCGCAAATAAATTGTTAAAGTTTATCAATCAGATGAGCGGTTTCGATCGTGGTATGATCAGAGCCAGACCATTAGAACTCCATCATGAGGACTGGAGAGGATAGGGAGGAGTAGCTCGCTATGTAGCGAAGATAAACACTGCACACCGTCTCTACGTAGCGGACTTACCTGCGATCCTAGGCTGTGTTTATTTAATAACTTTTAATCTCATCTCTGCTGCTCGTGTTTTGCTGGCATCTTTCTTTTTATTTGCCCAAATCTCGTTTCCATACAGCAGCAATGGCGCCGCCAAAGTTTATTAATATTTAATTTTTGTATCTTTTCGTGTTTTGTAGTTAAGTACTTTGTTTATTGTTCCACAAATTGCTTGAAATTCGTGTAGCTTTCAACTATATCATTACCATTATCGTAACTCCTGCCATAGATCAAATACTTAAAAATGTGACACCTGTCAAGTTACTTTGTTCTTGATTCTCGCCAGTAATGGGTGTTTAAGTAGGAGTGCCACAACTTGCGTCTTATGTAATGAAATTTTTACATTTTATTTTGCACGTATTTGGTTCAGCAGATGGAATATTATGTAGAGGTCACCTTCAGTTTCTTGTATCATTAATTTGTCATCTGTGAATAGCAACGCATTTAGTTTAGTGTGTTAATCTAATTTGATTCCTGAATAATTATCTGATTTTCAATCCTTGAATACTTGTCAATACAAATGTTAAAAAGAGTGAAAAGGACCACGCCTGTTTTACTCCTTGCCCCTCTGCCTAGTGCCTTCTGTCTATAGGTGCAGTGAGTCAATCCTGAAAAAGTAATTTAGACACTATAAATGACAGTAAATTTAAAAAAAAAGTATATAAATCTGAGAATTATAAATTCCTGGTTCGTAAAATACCTGCCAGGAATCCGGGGTCAGGACTGCAGCAGTGGTTAAAGGGACTGAAGTTCAGAATGAGAACTGCTGAGTTGATATTACTGTGTGTCCATACTGATTTATCTTCAAGTAGTAGCGATGACACCTTCGCCCGTATTTATATGTCTTATTTTATTTTCAATCGATTTCGGTATTACATCACACCATCTTCAAGTCTCTCTGTGATAAAATGTGATCACATAGGTATCGGGTAATCATCATTATACATCTCATAGAGGAAACAAAGAAATATATGTCCGCTATAGTGATCCTTCTTTCCTGCTTATGGTGTCAACACTGGCAGCGCAACAAAAAAACTCAGCGCATTAGCTATCAGAACCGTATTCTAGAGCGAACAGTTTTCAAATTTTCGTTAATGCACTGCTGTCGTTCACAAGTTCGATGAAAGGTTCATATTAGCGAACAGTGATTTTATCTAAGTCTATGGGTTGTATGATAATGATTACCCGATACCCTCATGATCACGTGGTATCATAGAGCGGTCTGAAGATGGTGCAACGTAACTACTGAAAACGATTGAAAATAAAGCAAACCTGAAACCGCCATACCCACTGTATAAAGATGTGGTAACAGCTTTCGTCCCATTGTCTGTTTGGAGATGCATGTATGGAGATTCTGATTTAGGATTTCTATGGATTCCGTAAATCAGCTCGTATATTTTCCCAGTCCTTGCTGGTTCACTAATTTGATTTATCAAGTTCTGGACCACCAGCTATTTCCTGGTTGTCACTCTTTAACCATTGCATAGAGATCTCGTTGATCATAGGACATTTGGAGTCCAACGTCCCGTCGACATCTAGATGTCAGGAGGGACGAAGCTATAAATAAATTGTTCAGTAGGCGCTATACAAGGTGTTCGGAAATTCCGTTACAAACTTCTAGGAGTTGTAGAAGGGAGTGAGTACATAATATTGTGAATAAGAACCCATGTCTGGAAACGTCATCCAACGACGCTACAGAGCGTCAAAGTTATAGACGCCGAAGCCCGTAAATGTCTGTATATACAGGGTGATTCTATGATGATGTTACAAACTTTCAAGGCTGATAGAGACGGATAAATGTATCAATTTGACGTAAGAGCCCCTGTATCGGAAATGAACGAGTCGAATGTTACAAGCGAAAATCATTCTGATATCTCTGACAAGGTATCGGTACTGTTGTTGCTAAGACTGTAGGGTAAGCAACTTTCAGAGGTGGTAGTAGTATGGAACAAAACGAGAAAAAAATGTCGAGTAAACATGGGCTCTAAAATGCATATCAGAGGAGCTAAGAGCATTTGTTCATCCTCGGTAGTGGGAAACACATCTCCTCCATTGAACGAGAGCTCATAACTCTCAAAGTATGCATTTTAGAAACCATGGTTCAAATAGCTCTGAGCACTATGGGACTTAACATTTGAGGTCATCCGTCCCCCAGAACTTAGAACTACTTAAACCTAATTAACCTAAGGACACCACACACATTCGAACCTGCGACCGTAGCGGTCGCGCGGTTCCAGTCTGAAGCGCCTAGAACCGCTCGGCCACACCGGTCGGCGCTAGAAACCATGTTTACTAGCCATATTTTCTTTTTTGGTCCATACTAGCACTTATGAAAATCCTCAATTATACAATCCTACAATCTCAGCAACTACAGTACGGGCACGTGTATTCCACTGTCAGAGGTATAAGAACGATTTTCACTTATACCTTTAGACTAGTTCGTTTACGGTACAGGGTCAATTACCTCGAACTGATACATTTATCCTTTTTCATCATCCTTGAAAGTTTGTAATATCATCGCGGAATCACCATGTAAATACTTACATTTACAGGCGCCGAGGCATGTAAAGTTGACGCTATGTAGCGTCGTTGGATGACGTTTCCAGACGTGGGTTCATATTTAAAATATGCCCGCATCTCGTGGTCGTGCGGTAGCGTTCTCGCTTCCCTCGCCCGGGTTCCTGGGTTCGATTCCCGGCGGGGTCAGGGATTTTCTCTGCCTCGTGATGGCTGGGTGTTGTGTGATGTCCTTAGGTTAGTTAGGTTTAAATAGTTCTAAGTTCTAGGGGACTGATGACCATAGATGTTAAGTCCCATAGTGCTCAGAGCCATTTCATATTTAAAATATGATGTACTCACTCTCCTCTACAAGTCCTAGAAGTTCGTAACGGAATTTTCTGAACAGCTTGTGTAAGGAAATCAACGGTAGAAGCCTTGCCTTAGAAACCAAGACTTGTTCACAGTGATTTAGACCATAACGTAACATGGCGTCCGTCCACACACCCTGGCGGACCCACCGGTGCCAACTACTTCCGTGTCATCCTTCACCTATGGCGTCGTTTGATGCGTCATTGAGAGGCGTGTGGTCAGCACACCGCCCTCCCGACCATTGTCAGTTTTCATGGACTGGAGCCGCCACAAATCTGTCAAGTAGCTCTTCAGTTGGCGACACAAGACTGAGTGCACCTCGTTCCGGTCCTCTCACCAGCGAAAAATCCCTGGAAACACCGGGAGTCCAATCTCAGTCCTCCGCATCGTGGTCAGCCGCACTGGCCACTCAGCTAAGGAGGCGGACAGACCATAAGATAAAATACCATGGACGAACGGGAATTAGATAACGGCTGCTACAAAATATAAATCAACTGTCCTAATCAGTGGACTCTACACATCGTTACACAACGGATCTAGTAACACGCTTTAAAAGTACTAGAGATATCTGGGAAATAACTACCAGCTAAGTGCTACTGAGCACTTAGTAAGAGGGACACGGTTCCGCGCGGGATTAGCCGAGCGGTCTCAGGCGCTGCAGTCATGGACTGTGCGGCTGGTCCCGGCGGAGGTACGAGTCCTCCCCCGGGCATGGGTGTGTGTGTGTTTGTTCTTAGGATAATTTAGGTTAAGTAGTGTGTAAGCTTAGGGACTGATGACCTCAGCAGTTAAGTCCCATAAGATTTCACACACATTTGAACAGTTTTGAACACGGCAAGACACCTCTGTATAAATTCCAGTTCGCCTTATTACAGACGCAACAAACCGAGCTTTTGGTCTGGTGCAGGCGACACGTGGGGAGCTGTCCTTGGACGTTTTGCTAGTTGCGAATTATACACCGATACGGCGGGCACAGTTGACACGCGGGTTCCTACTTCCGCGCACCCAATTTCGCTTGCACATTTTGCGATGATCACCGGCCGGTCGTGTGCATATTTGCGCGCCGGTCCGCCGCAGTAAACACCGGGTCCAAACACGGGAAATACTGGCCAGGATGTGTTTCCACGTGGACAAACACTTGGTATTAAACAGCGGCCAAGTTGGTGGCAAACGGCCCGTTTTCAATAAGCGAGCAGCCGTGCAGTGCGGTGCAGCACCGCAGGGCGCTAAGCTGTTTAAATGTTAGCCGTAATTACGCGGGATAAACACGGACGCTTGTCTCATGCTCTCTGCGCAGCCTTTGCGCTCGCCTCCGGCCTAACAATAAATGCGGACCAGCGTAAAAATACGAAGATGTGCGTCTGAACACAAATAAAGGTACTTTGCGTTATTTATCGATGTGGAATCTGAGTTCGAGGGGATAACAAGCATCGTACAGTAAGAAGTTTTCAAAAACAATCAGTTTTTTTTTTCGAAACAAGAATAAGGATCATAAGTCGAAAGCAAACTGACATGTTACAAAACCAAGATGACATCATCCACAAATGTTAACAAAAATGGATGTAGATGCATATATATGTATCTTTTTTCCACTTCACCTCCTAAACTATTGGACCGATTACAACCACACTTGGAACGCATACCACTTACTGTCTGGAAGGAATCGCTGAAGTGGGGAGAACCACCGAGTTTTCAAATGGATGGGAGTGGCGATGAAGAAGTAGTGTAGACCATGATGCGCGAGTGCCCTTACTTCAGTCATCCAGTAGATGAGAATGAGAGAACTTAGTGACTTGCAACAAAATTTACAGATATTTCACTCTTTCACGAAACTTTTTCTCGCTGACAACCTCCACAAAATGATGAAAGATAAACTTACTATATGTTCACTTCTCATGCAGTATAATTGTCAGCCAAGCGTCAAGTTTTAGTTTCTTCTTTGCTACCAATTTTATTCGTGGAATATTTTGCACACTGTATTCACAAACACAGCTGAATATAGCAGAAAAATTGCATTATTCTACGACATTAATTTAGGAGATAAGGCGTCATGAACACTTAGATGCGTGGAAATGAAACTGCAGGACGAAATTTGCTAGAGATAATTGTAAAAAATGCTTGTGAAATATGTTAATTATATGTGAAATACATTGGACATATGCGTACCCTACAAAGCCACAGGTAAAAACCTCACCTTAGAACCATGGAACGATTAGTAGACATTTTAGTGACGAGCTGGAAAGAAATATAGTGGGGATAAGAACCACTAGTCTCCTATTGGGGTGAGGGTGATAACATGAAGAGAGAAGGGGGAAGGTGGAGTTGGTCAGACTGAGAAGGGGATGAAGGAGATGAACAAAGATAGGGGGAGTAGGAGATAGACAGACAGAGGGAGAGGAGAAATGAACAGAGAAAAGAAAAAGGAGGTGATGGGCAGAGAAAGGGAGATGGACAAAGAGAGTAGGGAGATGGAGATGGACAGAAGAGGAAGGTGCAAATGGACGAAGGGGGAGAAGCAGGTGGACAGAGACAGGGGAGAAGAGCACATGGACAGAGAGAGGGTTAGGAGGAGATCGAAAGAGAAAGGGGCAGAAGGAGGTGGATGGAGAGTGTGGGAAGCGAATTGGAGGAGGTGGTCAGAGAGAGGGGTTGAAGAAGATGGACAGAGAGAGTATGAAAGAGGAGATGGACAAAGAGAGAGGGGAGATGGAGATGGACTGATAGAATCTTGGAATAAATAACTATCCGGGCAATGCCGGGTTTCAACTAGTTTATCATAAAACGTTTTATTTATTTCATTTCCACAACAATCAAACCCACGGTGTAACTAACAAAATTATTCATTGGTATTGTAAATAGATCATCTTTGACGGTACCATTTTAGCATTCACTTTTACATAAAGGACTCCTGTAGATCTCGCCATGAATTTCGGTCTTCGCCATGCACACGGACGTTCCTTCTGCGTTTTTTCTAATGTCATCTTCCCACCTTGCATTAGGCCGTTTTCTCGTTCTCCTCTAATCTTTCGGAATCCAGTTTATAAGAACGGGAATGCTTTTATCAACAGGCAGATAGCGTCGTTGGACGAACGTAAAGGATATGTAGAAAGACTTCACAAACTGCAATTCTTTATGGGGGTTTCTCTTCAACTTCAGACAGCAAATTATTTTGTTTAGACGCTGTATACAACGAAAACACCGTCGCAGTGAGAACAATAATTTAGATAGACAACAAGCTATATTTGTTCTTCGTGGGTCGCCTATCTATGGACACGTTGTAGGACAATAATGGGACTTCGAAATCTAAATCAGGTCTGTATATAGTAGATTTTTATTAGATCTTTATGACGCTGACAGTTCAGTTACCGAATTGGAAGACTATATGAAGAAAATGCAGTAAGATTTGCTCATCTGGGCAGCTCACAAATTCAAAGTTAGCGGGAAAAAAGGGACCAAAAATTATAATCAAATAGGCGACACATGTTGCGTAACACAACAAGTAATTTGCGAGCTACTCAGAATATGGACTGTACCGAGAAACTGTGCACTTACATTTCCTCAAAAATCAGTTAGTGTGTTCCAATCAGCACAGGCGTCACGTTGAAGACCAACAGCCCAGACACTTCGTTCTCTGCTCTCAATTTCCAACCTTCGACAAAAAGCTTCACATGGAGGGGACAACGCAATGCTTTTGCCAATGTAACGAGCCAGAGCATCTCCTATTTTACGGAAAAACTGAGGAACACAGAACAGACTTCCTGTTCTTGGCACACAAAACACACATTAATCAAAGATGAGGAGCGGTGTCCTACCAATTGGTTAACCTCCGCTTGTCAAGCAAAGCACAGTGGTGAGTGTAAATAATTTGATTGGATACAACAAAAATTTGGAGCAAAAGCAACCAACTTTCCCACACTGCTCAGGTGATGCCACAGCATCACCTCCTTTGATGTCAATGTAGAAAAGACCAAAATGTCATGCTCTGTTATTCCCTGGGGATGGTAGGCGTGGCAGTCTCTGTCCTCAGTAACAAAGGCGCAGGCTCTACCCAACAAAAGCAGGGAGCAGGCCAAGACCCCACTTCTGCCAATCTGCTCAACTACCTGGGGATGCTCGCCCTTCCTAATAAGACTCACTGACCGCTTTCTGCTGACAAGGATGAACTAGAGGCCACACCTTGCCAGTGGGAAAAACACAAGTCATACATACCAAGAAAACATGACCACTACTCTCAATAAAATAACCACAAAATAATGTCAGTGTTGCGCAGGGATATGTGACAGTCATGTAACAATTAAAAGATCATTAGTGAACATTTGGAGAACAACTCGTATGAATATTCAGGGTTATACTAAGAAGCGATATGAAATGCGATGATCGCGAGAAATACGTAATAGAGAAGGTGAATGGGAATTTGTTCCGGAGAAGTGTAGTGCGTGTGTGAAGGAAGCTGCATAAAAGGCAATATAATTTGGAGTCCTTACCATGCAGAGATGACGACAGACGTTGAAGGAATTCAGAGGCGCGTTGCTAGTCCGTATAAAAAGTGGCATAGAAGTCCTCGAGAAAATTAAATAAGGACTGATTGAAGAAAGACGGGGTACGTCTCGTGAAACTATTTAAGAAGTCTGTGTGACCATCCAGCCGCCAATATCGCAAATGTAGCGTAGGAATAAGGTGAGAGAGATTGGGGCGCCTGCTGAAACGTACGGACAGTAATATTTCCCTCCTCAATAACAATATAGTACAGGACAGAAACCTGCTAATACTGGTATGAAGCCGGCCGAGGTGGCCGAGCGGTTATAGACGCTTCAGTCTGGAACCGCGCAACCGCTACGGTCGCAGGTTCGAATCCTGCCTCGGGCATGGATGTGTGTGATGTCCTTAGGTTAATTAGGTGTAAGTAGTTCTAAGTTCTAGGGGACTGATGACCTCAGCTGTTAAGTCCCAGAGTGCTCAGAGCCATTTGCACCATTTTGAACTGGTGTGAAGTTCCTTCCGCTGTACATTTAAAGTGACTTGCGGAGGATAAATCTAGATGTAAAAGTGTAATAGTATATGAAGGATAGTTTTGCTGATATGGAATTCCTTTACGTGACTCCTCTATCAATTCTGAACGTCCTCCATCTTGATTATGTTTAAGAGGAGCAAACTGACACACTGGGTTCAGTCAATATGAATACCTGTGTGTCAATGGACGAATCAGCAATTGTGTTATACCTGTGTTGCTATATTCCAGCCGCTTCTGGTAATTCAAAACTCAATCAAATTGTTACACCGTGCTTCTGTTTCAGAAACACGAGGATTGCTTTGTAGGAGGCTACACCACGCAGTGCCTAGGAGCAAGTTTTACTGCGCTTATCACTAGTAATAACACAGGGACGGAAAGGGCGCAGCCCTCCAGATTGCCTCTCGGTCAGGACTCCCCACGGCAGGTAAAGGTCACTGCTCCACACGAACCCGACAAATTTTCTGTAGCCTGAGGCAGAAGCACCCAAGCGTGCTGCGCTCTGTTTCCGCGGGAGGTGTCGCATTGCTCGGTTGTACGTTGGAGGGGCTGTTTTTGTGCTTCTTTAAATTTTCTGACCACTATAAGAAAAGGTTTCTTGTGACCTCTGGAATGTTTCAGCCAAAATTCATACTTTGTGGCGAGGAGACACGCAAGATATCTTGGAAGTGATCTGATCATCAGAACAACACGCAAGGTTTCCGTGGAAAATCCAGTAGCTGTCGTGAAAATGGAGAGTGACATAAAAGCATTCATTATTAATAGTGTTGGTAGAAGCTGTTATTGTATTGCTTTTCACAACTAAAGTTGACAGTGTTTTGTGTATAGTACGTGTTAATTCATATTTGGAAAAACTACTTATTATTGCCTGAAATACTAGTCATATTTTGTTGTTGTACTGTTTTTCTTAACTATCACTTTAATTTGTTTTTAAATCCTTTTTTATGACTGTCAGAACTTACTACGCTTGTCTGTCCTCTTTTAGAATACTGCTGCCCGGTGTGGGATCCTTACCAGGTAGGATTGACGGAGTACATCGAAAAAGTTCAAAGAAAGGCAGCACGTTTTGTATTATCGCGAAATATGGGAGAGAGTGTCAAAGAAATGATACAGGATTTGCGCTGGACATCATTAAAATAAAGGCGTTTTTCGTTGCGACGGAATCTTCTCACAAAATTCCAGTCACCAACTTTCTCCTCCGAATGCGAAAATATTGTGTTGACACCGACCTACATAGGGAGGAATGGTCACCACGATAAAATAAGGGAAATCAGAGCTCGTACGGAGAGATATAGGTCTTCATTCTTTACGCGCGCTATACGAGATTGGAATAATAGAGAATTGTGAAGGTGGTTCGATGAACCCTCTACCAGGCACCTAAATGAATTTGCAGAGCATCCATGTAGATGTAGATGTAGATCCCTCTGTTCTCCATTAAGATGTAATTAATAGCTAAAAAAGTGTATAAGCTAACATAACAACTGATGGTGGTATTGCTATTACTTCTAGCAAAAGCTGTATTTGTAGCTGGTGATTCACAGCAGAAGAAAGCAACAAACCGTATTAAGTCTCGATAATGATTATTGTTCCATTGGTGTGATATTTTCCCAACGATAGTTAAAAGACATTAAACTGTACAAGATCATACTCGTATGTTAATGGGTAACAGTGATGTCAACCACAAATGAGGAAAAAATAATCACCTCCTTTGGTAACAGCAGCGATTGAGCTTTCAGAGAACAGGTACGCTAAAACAAAGGCCCGTACAGAATTTAAGGAAGACAAACAGGAGTTCACCCCTCTTTGAAAAGTGGGATTCTTCTGAAAAGTAAACAGCCGTAACATAACGTGGTTGCTGATGAACTACTGAAAGATGAATTGGGGGAACATGCCCCCATCCATCCTAGCTGCATAAGCCGACATCGTAAGTCCTCTTGACAACAGCAAATGTCCAGAAAATTTACGTTTTCTGAGCCCTTAACTGTCGTCGAGAAACGTATGGCTAATACTGCACGAGTGGAGACGGCATGTAATGAATGAAAACACAAGTTACGCGTGCTCGTATGTGTGTACGTTAAGTTCCACCTGCTTTGTGTACATACTGCATGAGGTGACCGTGTCAGGTGGGTCAGCAACGAAGATCTTGATTTCGTTCACATTCCCGCCTAACACTAGCAATTTACGTTTCCTTTGATTTTTCCTAAAGCATTCCTGATTAATACTGTATGATTTCTGCAGCAAGAAACAGTTGATTATCATTCCACGTCTTATCCAACTGAACTAATTCTCTGCCACTACCGACCGCCTTCCCAGCAGCTATTTTAATTCGTCCATCCTTCCATTACACACTGTACAAACATATTATGTGACAAAGTGTCAAAAGCGTGAATAACCACCTTTTGCAGAGAGGACAGTTACGAGACGTGCTGGAAGAGATACAATAAGTTTCTGGAAGGTACCGACAGAGATGTGCAGCCATGCCGACTGCAGTTCGCCGGCCGGAGTGACCGAGCGGTTCTAGGCGCTTCAGTCTGGAACCGCACGACCGCTAAGGTCGCAGGTTCGAATCCTGCCTCGGGCATGGATGTTGTGTTATGTCCTTAGGTTAGTTAGATTTAAATAGTTCTAAGTTCTAGGGGACTGATGACCACAGATGTTAAGTCCCATAGTGCTCAGAGCCATTTGAACCATTTGAACCGACTCCAGTGCCGTGGCCAGCTGTGCTATGTTTCTCGGTTGACGAACCATGGCGGAACAGCCCGATCGAGGTGGTCCCACAGATTTTCGATTAGGTTTAAATCTGGGGAGTTTGGTGGTCAGGGGAGTATGGTAACGTCATCCTGGTGTTCTTCGAACCATGCACTGAGAGCTGTGTGACACTTCGCATCCTCCTCCTGCTAGATGCCATCGTGCTGAAGAAAAACAAACTGCACATAGGGGTGGACATGATTCCGAAGCATAGATGCATCATACTTGTGTTGATCCACTGTGCTTTCCAGAATGACGGTATCAGCGGGGAATGCCCTCCGACGTCGACTCTTCCGACGATTGTTACAGGGTGTGGCTTTCAGACGTTTCACGGCGTACACGCTGATGACCACCTGTCCGATGGAGCATAAAACCTGATTCACCCGAAAAGGACACCTCAATGGACGTCGAGTTGCAGTATTGTCTTCAAAATATTAGCTTCCGTCGCTGATGACCGACAGTCAGAATGGATGCATGAACCAAGTGCCTGCTGCGGTTTCCTGTACGCAGCAACATTCACTGAATGATCACTGAGGAGATTGTTTCACCTGGGGCTGCACCTCTATTCGCCTGTTAACATCTATGCAGTCCTCGTTCACCTCTGTCATCTATGGCCTGTGGTACACCAAAGTTGCCTAAGCGTCAGTTTTGGATAGCGCCATTTTGTCATGCACGGTACACTTCAATCCCAGCAGCACAGACTTAGCCGTTTCGGAAATGCTTCCACCCTCGGCCGAAAGCTATGATGTTGCCCTTTTGGATGTCATATAAATAGCTACGTTTCCTCATTGCGACAACGATGTACTGTTCATCCGCATACCCCCTTCCCTCCATCCCGATACCCTTTATGTTGTTGTTGTGGTCTTCAGTCCTGAGACTGGTTTGATGCAGCTCTCCATGCTACTCTATCCTGTGCAAGCTTCTTCATCTCCCAGTACCTACTGCAACCTATATCCTTCAGAATTTATATCCTCTACATTGCCAGTGCCGCCACCCGCCATCTGTGACTGGTTATTGCTCGTTGACGTAGAACACAGGCGGTGACTGGACCGTGTATATATGGCACTATGGTGGTCTGTGTGACAAACCAATGGCGAACCGTCACCACGGAGGCACGTCTGTCTGTAATAAGGACCTACTCGCGTTTCAAGTGATACGGATAATGGCAGCTGTCGTGGACAATTTTCAACAGGGTCGTTTGACTTACCTCACACTGGCGGTCACCTGCCTGGTGCTGGTACCGGGCTCACTGCCAAGGATCTTTTATCTCTAGCTTCAAGTGTGTTCCTACGTTGGAAAGCATTTCCGGCCAAATGTCCATGTGATATTTCTTGCTCCCTGTGCTCTCAGGATGGCTAAAAAATGTTTCTAATGGCTCTGAGCACTATGGGACTTAACATCTATGGTCATCAGTCCTCTAGAACTTAAAACTACTTAAACCTAACTAACCTAAGGACATAACACAACACCCAGTCATCACGAGGCAGAGAAAATCCCCGACCCCGCCGGGAATCGAACCCGGAAACCCGGGCGCGGGAAGCGAGAACGCTACCGCACGACCACGAGCTGCGGACTGCTGTCAGGAATCCTTTCCTTAAGTTTGTTCCCATTTAGCAAAATCACACTGTGTAGGCTCACACCCTTATAGGTGCTTCAAATTTGATGTTCCTTCCGCAAGTGTGCGACGTTTCTAGCAATTGCGAAAAGTGGCAGAGCCGTAGTGAAACATCAAAATGGCGTATACGAAACTCGTTGCAAGCAAGTGCTCTTATAGAATTATTAGTTGCGGAGGAAGAAACTACAGTGAAAATCCATTCGCAGCTATCGATGAGAATTGGAAGTGCTTGTGCAGTGACTGAGGTTCCTAGATATACAAATTTTTCTCAAGATTGATTCTATCAAAACAGACCATAAGATTCAAAGAAACGCCGTTTCATCTGAAGTGTTGCAGCCGTATGAGGCCAAGGGAAAGGCTTTCCCCTCACGAATCAAAACAGGTGACGAGACATGGGTGCACCACTTTGACCCGGAAACGAAAAGACAGTCACTGGAGTGATATTGCCCGTCATCACCAAAAAATAAGAAATTAAAGACAGCTCCGTCTGTTGGAAAATGCATGATGACAGTTTTCGGGATAGTTATTGCGTTATTCTCATGTACGTGTGACCGAAAAGGTCAACCATTAATTTTGTGGCACATATGCTGTCTCTGGAAAAACTCCAGAACGGTTTCCGTCTTGTGTTGCCTGAAAAAAATGCGAAAGAAATTTTACTCCAACACGAGAGTGCACATCCACACACAAGTCTAAGAACACGGGATTCATTTCCTATCAGACATTTTATATGACATCATAAAAATGATATCATTGTAGCATACATTCCACGTCGTTTATAGAGCCGACTGTCGTACGCTATCAACCCAAAAATGATAGAGAAGCCTTTAGCAGGCATTTAATAAACTAAGAATCGTAAATATTTCTGAAGTCGCAGTGTATAAGGACGATTGAGAGCTGATACGAGTGGTCTGCAGCTGTAAGCACTGAAACGCTTCAGAGATTTGCTATCCTTTCTTTATGGCTTGCTGATAGTCTGACTAGAATAATCATGAGTGAAATAAAAAAAAGACCTTTACGAACCTGTGAACTTCAAAAATGATATATGCACACTAAACGAGCTGACATTTCTTGAGAGATGATGGATTTGCGTGTTGCGAATGAATGTATATTACTGGGCTAACGCGCAGGGCCACTTTTGACGTCGTTAACGCCCGTTGTACTTCGTAAATGTACTTCTACCTTTCTTAGACTCCTCCCCCTACCTATAACAGTTGAAATGAAAAGATGTGCCTTTTTCAATATTCACGACATTTACGAGTTATCCGAAATCATTGGTGGTTGAAATCAAAAGTTTGTAATATGTTGCATCAGCAGTGTTGATGTCTTTATTCGAAAATGTCTGCGACGCAAAATGGAAAAGAATAACAACCGGTTTCTGTTGAAATAATGAATGAAAGATATAGAAAGAGGGTGGAGCAAGAAATAGTACCTACATCTCGCCCGTTTCCCCGACGACTGAAAATTTTCAGTTGTAGTTTATTCTGTGTGTGATAAAACAACGTCTTAGAAGAAAATCATTTTGATGGTACTGTCAATTAATTCAGTATTCATGTCGTGTGGCTGCTCCATAAGACAAATCCAGGAGATCGATTCGGTAGATAGAATAACACAGTCATGGATCCTGAAGTGGGATGCAACTTACTGCACTGCGATGAAGACAACTATATTTCTTTCAGCTAACATAGTTTACCATATGAGGAATACCGTATTCCTGTCCAAGATAGTCTTTACATAGATAATGATCTACACTATTTTGTACTACATACGCCATTAGAGAAATACCAAATTCCTGCATTTCTGTGCTTTAGTGTGCTGGAGATCCTGCAGAAATGACATTCTAATGCAGCCCAAAAACAAACAGAATGGACACTGATATTTGCCTCATACTCTGAAGCGCCGGCCGGAGTATCCGAGCGGTTCTAGGCGCTACAGTCTGGAACCGTGCGACCGCTACGGTCGCAGGTTCGAATCCTGCCTCGGGCATGGATGTGTGTGATGTCTTTAGGTTACTTAGGTTCAAGTAGTTCTAAGATTTAGGGGACTGATGACCTCAGCAGTTAAGTCCCATAGTGCTCAGAGCCATTTGAACCATTTACTCTGAAGCTCAACACCGTGCGGACTTTCTGTTCTTTCCCTCTGACTCGTACCTGAGTTTGGATACTCTTTACAGTAAACCAATTCGCAGTTTAGAAATATGAATGCAATATGGAGACATATCATTCACCAATTTCCCACTCGGTTCGCTGGAAGGAAATCCTTATGATGATGATGATGATGATGATGATGATGATGATGGTGCATCCTGAGTTACGGATATTACTGATGCAGAAATAAAGGCTATCCGTTTCTTCAGTGTGACTCTTTCCAAGGTCTCTGTCCCACAGTGTGTTCGGTGAACTTTTACGCACATAACAAGAGTCCTTTTTAAGCTACAGTTGGAATTTGAAACAAACTGTATAAACTGTCAATAACCATCATGAACATCTCGAAGTCTGTAAATTATGGTTTATCAGAGCTTTTTTTACGTGATCCGCAGCAGTTAACTCAAGGGAAAATTTCATGGATGTTTTATGCAGATATTTCTTTTAACTTTAATATACGGAGTACATAGAATGTAAAACACTTTAGCATGCATCACATTTTCATTAATCGAGATTGAATGCATTCAGTTTGTTTGTTAACTTCTAGTTATGTTTTATTCTTGTATAAGCTGACTCGTCCAATATAACTGTAAAACGCTTCGTGTATGTGTAATTTTGATATCTCTAGCTGAACTATGGTCAAAGATTTGATGTCTGCAAGAACTATAAAAATAACACGGAATAAAGTTTCTAATATATTGTACAACTTGTCTATATAGTATGTTTCTGCACTGTTGATGCTTCAGTCTCTTTCCCTATGCCACTAGTCTGAATGCATAATTGTTTTTGTGCTAAAGAGATGTTATGTTCGCTTTTTCGTACCCTCATGTACACTTTGTTCGGCTTAAATCTAGCAAAAGTTTTTACAATAGCTGTTGTCAACAAACGATGAAACATACAATCATGTTTAGCATATGTCAGTTCTGTTACTCACAGCACAAATTCAACATCATTCACAAATAAGTAACAAATTATTTTTTTCATGATTATACAAAGTTCTCCACTGCTAGTTCTGACATGTGAACTGCCGCTTTTAAATCAGTTCCACTGTAGTCATTTCGTGTTTAACACAGTATTAAGAAAACAGTCTTAAGACGAGGACTCGCACTCTTTCAACACTTTTTCAGTCACTCTTCGTCATTCCATACTCTTCCCATTGCGCACACGTATACAAACAAAACTGTTTGAGTTGCTCTTTCATTTGGTGTATTATTTACAATTGTAAGTTGATCATAATAAATGCTACAACGCCTTAAAACCGGTATATTCATTTTGAAACACCCTGTATATTCCCGTACAGGTAAGACATTTTACTTGAAAGTCGCTTGCCCAGTGTTGGTGGATAAATACGATATTGCAGCGTATATGCTGTTCTGAATTACGATGCAAAATTCCTTTAGACATGGATGCATGTCTCACCTGTGCGGATGTACAGCACCATAATGGATGTGTGAGTACAGGTTGTAGACGCTTGGTTGACGACGTACGGAAATTTGGATCTGCCCGTGCAGGGACAGCAAAATGGTAAGACGACAGCTCGCGGTAAGCGGGAAATCCCGGTTCGAGTCCCAGTCTGGCACAAATTTTTGCTGTCGTCATTACATTGTGCAACTGATTGTCGTCCATATTCGCAGTTGCGAATACATTTAATGTATTCCAAAATGGCTGTAGTCGTTGTAGTGCCTGCACCTTGGGACATGCGTGTTGTCCAAAATAACTGTGTATCGTAATTCAGAATAACACAGGCACTGCAACATCGTGATATTGGAAGGAGCTCGTCAGCAGCCACAGTAAGACTTAAATATTAACAGAAGAAGAAAGGCAGTATTTGATTTTCCCTAGCACAAGGTTAATTGCAAGGAATTGTGGCGGTAATTTTGTTTGTCCGACACGGGGCATTGAAGCGACTGGTTGTTTATACCGTTAGATACCAGCGCGAAACTGCGAAAACATGCCCGCACACTCCAGTCCTATGGGAGGCACGCGATCGCCCTATGTGACGCAATTTCAATACTGTCAGCGAAGGAAGTGTTGGTCGAGGGAGCCATATTAACTATGGGTACTGCGCCATTAGTGAAGCAGTTGTCTGACAAGGATGTTCAGCCTCGTTCTGAGCAGATCAAAAAATAACAACACTGACACTATGGAGCATTGGTCCATAACAGTGCGAATGCTCTCAGAGAAATTCCTATATCCGACCGCTGGGACCGATCGAGGTGGCGCAGTGCTTAGCACACTGGACTCGTATTAGAGGGGACGACAGTTCACATGCTGCTTTTGGCCATCCAGACTTAAGTTTCACGTGTTTTCCTAAATCGCTCCAGACTAATAACGCCGGAATGGTTCTTTTGAAAAGACATGGCCTTCCTCCTTCCCCAATCTTCAAACATTCTGAGCATGTTCTCTGTCTCTAACGACCTCAATCTCGACGTGTCGTTAACCTTAATCTTCTTCTTCCTACAACTGGAGGGGAATATACGCCGCTGACATTCCTGTTCAAGCCCCATCTAGCTCTTCGAAACGTCACCGCCACTTTGTCTGTATGAAAGTCTAGGAAAAGAGTTCACATGCAGGGTGGCTATAATTCAACTATCGCTACTTCAGAGGCCCCCATGAAAAATGAGCGATCGCACGACAATGCAACTTTGTGGACATATTTTTAAGAACGAATAAACCGTTGAAAGAAACGCATTTTAATTGCCACATGAGAGGGTAACATTTGTTAATAGCGTACCATGTTTACGTTTCGGGTTACAAATGTTGCTCAATGTGACGACCACCTGCATCCGCAACAGCCTGGAACCACACTGTTTGCAGCACTTTTCGAACGGTGGACCACGGAATGTTCAGCTGTCGTGACACGGCTTGCGCACTGCTTGAAGGTCGGCAGTGCGTCGAGCGTTGTCAGACGTGGCAGCAGTAAGTTCTTCAACAATTTGTGGCGGGATTGTTCGTCGGCCTCTCCCAGGAGCAGTTTCGAAACCGCTAGTTACTTCGAACTTCCAAATCATGTTCTTCAGCCTCAGTGCGGAAAGAAGACCTCTCCGTATTCCTTCCAGGGGCAGCAGCGCTGCTGCTATTGCTTTGCTAAAACAGTTCTACGAATGAAGCCCTGTGCCTGCAACTGTAATGCACATTGATGCGCCGGTACTGGTACTACATCGGCGTACCAGTGCCAGCGCATAATGGCAAGTCATGACACACTACTAATAACGCTAATCCTCGAGCGCAGCGTCGAACATCATCCCCTACAGTTGGGTACCCATACGGAAAACAGTTTTCCGTCTACACTAGCTCAAGTAGTGAAATTTTAACTATAACCAATTTGTATATAGAGTAGGGAAAGCAGCTCAAAAATCAAACATTTTAGTTTCCAAAGAAACAATACGATTCATTGCCACTCATCAAGTGTATTTCTGACCAGCCTGCTATCAGCTCTTTGTTCTAACCCAAAGGTGCTGTTGAATGACAATAACAATTCCGAGTGGCTCAATGGCCTTTTCCAACCTTTCAATTGGACGCTTTGCGCATACCTAACCTACCGCAACAACCCTGCTGGGAAGAGAGGACTTACAGTTTGAAGCGGATTGGGTTGTTTGGGGGAGGAGACCAGACAGCGAGGTCATCCGTCTCATCGAATTAGGGAAGGACGGGGAAGGAAGTCGGCCATGCCCTTTAAAAGGAACCATCCGGGCATTTTCCTGTAGCGATTTAGGGAAATCACGGAAAACCTAAACCAGAATGGCCAGACGCGGAATTGAACCATCGTCCTTCCGAATGCGAGTCCAGTGTTCTAGCCACTGCGCCACCTCGCTCGGTGGTTTGAAGTGGAATCCGAATCACGTGTTGTTCCTGCCGAACTTCACATTATTGAGAGGTGAAGGCTGCGTTGAAGGCAGCCTGAAATATTCTGTGGTTCGGCCGGGATTGGATCCCGCAACCTGTCGGTTTCCTATCACGCGCATTACCATTAGACCAAACCATGACTGCCACTTATTAAAATAAAAAGTGACAGCAACTTGCCGGCCATGACTCGGTCGTCCGCAGCTCGTGGTCGTGCGGTAGCGTTCTCGCTTCCCGCGCCCGGGATCCCGGGTTCGATTCCCGGTGGGGTCAGGGATTTTCTCTGCCTCGTGATGACTGAGTGTTGTGTGATGTCCTTAGGTTAGTAGTTCTAAGTTCTAGGGGACTAATGACCATAGATGTTGAGTCCCATAGTGCTCAGAGCCATTTGAACCAACCATGACTCGGTCTTCGCCTCTTTCGGCGGCAACCAATTCCAGTGTTTCCACGTCTTGCTTTGCTTCTTTGGCAATGGGACCACAACGATACACTCATCAGTCGTCCTTGGTGATTTGGCATCAAAAGAAGTTATCTACACTGGCCTTATACAGTTGCAAACTTTCCCCCGCCTGGTTCGGAGGCCTTTCTGAATGAGTGTCGGCAGCCGGAGAACCCAGCGGGTGGCGACCTTTTCAGTGTTCATAATGTCCTGTAAGATGTCGGAACCTGATCAGTGGCTCACTGTCACTTTTTTCGTTGTCGCCTCGATTGTGATGACCTAGTCTTCGAGCACCAGTCCTCGGTTTCGCTTGCAATTACCAGTTCTTCAAACAGACAAGATCTCAGCCTCGTTCTTCGTCATTAAGACTTTTCTAACTACACTGGAAGCACCTGCGTCACATAATCACTGTGCCCTTTGATGGTGCTTTGTTTCCGTACATTTCCACCAGTTCAACACGTATTGTTGCAGCATTGTTTCCCCTCAAATGCAGAAAACGAACTACCGCACGACACATCGTTTTGGTTCCTTTAGCAACGTGATATGTTAGTGTGGCATGGGGATTTCAATATTTACTAGGAGTAAATGTAAATGTCGTGTGACTAGGGCCTCCCGTCGGGTACACCGTTCGCCGGGTGCAAGTCTTTCGATTTGACACCACTTCGGCGACTTGCGTGTCGACGGGGGTGAAATGATGATGATTAGGACAACACAACACCCAGTCCCTGAGTGGAGAAAATCTCCGACCCAATCGGGACTCGAACCCGGGCCCTTAGGATTGACATTCCGTCGCGCTGATTACTCAGCTACCGGGGGCGGACGTTTACTAGGAGTGAAGACATATACCTGCGTACAAAGAAAAAAAATAATTACGTAACTTTATTTTTTCGAGGTGAGAATTAAAACTTTATGACTGACTCTCGTACTTATCCAAAGTTTCAAGATTCAGCCTTCCGTCACACCTAGGATTTCTTGTGTCACTTACTGCATCTTTTATGTATGGCAGTAATTTGTTTACACAAAAACGCCAATTTGCACCCTGGTATGCATTCTACGTAAAACTCTAGCTCCTTCCTATAACTAGCCGGGTAAGCCATTTCAAATGTCAAAAGGAGTCAAGAATATGCCATTTCCAATGATATTACCTGCCGTAAAGAGTTGCGGTGTTCGGTTTACCTGTATCAGAGGCAAATAATGAGACCCCCCTGCTGTGACCCGAAAGACAAACAGCGGGCGATGAGAACTGAAACAGTAATCCCTGTTCTCTAACTCCAGCGACAGGCTAATTGGCAGCCGTGTGACAGCAGTCAGCAACGAGGGGAGCGTCGCGGTCACAGTAGGCAAGCGAATAAACTGACACGGCACGCCATTCCGTACCGTGTTGTGGCGACGGATGGGCTTAAGTGGCAGAAACGCGGACGGTTGCAGGAACTGCGAGTTGGCCGCGCAGGCTGTCACACGCCAGTCTCTAATTACGGGCGGGCGCAAACAGAGCACCACGGCCCGCCAACACGGGATCACACTAGCCCCACCTGATAGCGGCGCTGATTTATGAGTTTTGGCTACGGCGCCAACAACACATTCGCGCACGGAAACAGGCCTAATCAACGCCTACCCGCTCGGTGTGTTCATGTTTACACTGCGGGCGCCGAAACACGTGGGTACTTGTCTTCAGCGGCATGAGATACATAGCTACGCGCGCGTGCGCGTGCGCGTGAGCGCACACACACACACACACACACACACACACACGCACACACACAAAATAAGGAAGGCATAAGGCGTTAGGGGAAGATTTCCTTTCAATGTACACTACTGGCCATTAAAATTGCTACACCAAGAAGAAATACAGATGATAAACGGGTATTCATTGCACAAATATATTATACTAGAACTGGCATGTAATTATATTTTCACGCAGTTTGGGTGCATAGATCCTGAGAAATCAGTACCCAGAACAACCACCTCTGGCCGTAATAACGGCCTTGATACCCCTGGCCATTGAGTCAAAAAGAGCTTGGATGGCGTGTACAGGTACAGCTGCCCATGGAGCTTCAACACGATACCACAGTTCATGAAGAGTAGTGACTGGCGTATTGTGACGAGCCAGTTGCTCGGCCACCATTGACCAAACGTTTTCAATTGGTGAGAGATCTGGTGAATATGCTGGCCATGACAGCAGTCGAATATTTTCTGTATCCAGAAAGGCCCGTACGGGATCTGCAACATGCGGTCGTGCATTATCTTGCTGAAATGTAGGGTTTCGCAGGGATCGAATGAAGGGTAGAGCCACGGGCCGTAACACATCTGAAATGTAACATCCACTGTTCAAAGTGCCGTCAATGCGAACAAGAGGTGACCGAGACGTGTAAGCAATGGCACCGCATACCATCACGCCGGGTGATACGCCAGTATGGCGATGACGAATACACGCTTCCAATGTGCGTTCACCGCGATGTCGCCAAACACGGATGCGACCATCATGATGCTGTAAACAGAACCTAGATTCATCCGAAAAAATGACGTTTTGCTATTCGTGCACCCAGGTTCCTCTTTGAGTACACCATCGCAGGCGCTCCTGGCTGTGATGCAGCGTCAAGGGTAACCGCAGCCATGGTCTCCGAGCTGATAGTCCATGCTGCTGCAAACGTCGTCGAACTGTTCGTGCCGATGGTTGTTGTCTTGCAAACGTTCCTATCTGTTGACTCGGGGATCGAGACGTGGCTGCACGATCCGTTACAGCCATGCCGATAAGATGCCTGTCATCTCGACTGCTAGTGATACGAAGCTGTTGGGATCCAGCACGTGCGTTCCGTATTACCCTCCTGAACCCACCGATTCCATATTCTGCTAACAGTCATTGGATCTCGACCAACGCGAGCAGCAATGTCGCGATACGATAAACCACAATCGCGATAGGCTGCTATCCGACCTTTATGAAAGTCGGAAACGTGATTGTACGAATTTCTCCTCCTTACACGAGGCATCACAACAACGTTTCACCAGGCAACGCCGGTCAACTGCTGTTTGTGAATGAGAAATCGGTTGGAAACTTTCCTAATGTCAGCACTTTGTAGGTGTCGCCACCGGTGCCAACTTAGTGTGAATGCTCTGAAAAGCTAATCATTTGCACATCACAGCATCCTCTTCCTGTCGGTTAAATTTCGCGTCTGTAGCATGTCATCTTCGTGGTGTAGTAATTTTTAATGCCCAGTAGTATAATATAGCGCACACAATAGGAGTGGAACCCACAATATATTGCCATGCTTAAGACGGTGCAGGAAATATGTTGGTATTCAGAACAGCTTCCAGTCGCCTCTGAATGGATAAGCACAGGTCCTGTGTGGTTTTCAACGAAATCTTATACCATTCTTCCTGCCAAAGAGTGGCAAGTTCAGGTAACGAGGATGTATGTGGATGGATGATCACGCACCGTTCTCTCCAAAGTAGACAACAAAGGCTGAATGATAATGAGATGTGGTGGCTGTACCGGCCCCGGGGGATGCTACAGTTCACCCTCGTGCTCACAAAATCAGTGCTGGACAATGCGAGCAGTGTGTGCGGGAGTCCTATCGTCTTGAAACAAGGTATCGCTGTTGGGGAAACTAACATTGTACCAAGGGATTGACATGATTAGCCAACATCGTCACATTACTCTTGACAGTAATGGAACATTGCAGAGTAATCATGGGGCCCATGAGTGCCAAAATCATCGCCGAACCACCGCCATGTTTTAGTCTTAGGACGTAAACTCGGTCGGAAGTCATCCGACTGAGTGGCATTCTTCCATTGCTCCATAGCCCAGGCTTTATGGCTTCGCCGCCACGTTTTACTGTTACAGGCATTTGCATCACTCACAGTACCAGCTCGCCCTGCTGATCCATGCTTATCGATCTCCCTTCCTGTTGTTTTGGTGCTAACAGAGTTCGTGAGTGCGATATTCAATTCCACAGTGACTTCTTCAGCTGTCGCCCTCTTATTATTCGCCACAATTCTTTTCAGTGACGGTCTGTGGCTATTATTCACCACACACTTTCGTCTGCGTTGTCACCTAGAGGATGATTCTTTTCTGCTGTCCCTGTTGCGGTATAAATCTTTGGTAGGGTGCCTCTTGAAACACCAACAACTGAGCCCTCTTCCGATCACGACTGACACGTGCAACGTGTTGAGGGCACTGCACGGGCGCCATTCGTGGTCAAATGCAGCAGCGCCACTTACTTTGCTAGCATCTGCTTTTACGTTCAAGCAAGCGTTTCTTGCGTTGTTTCCATACTTTTGTTCAACACCTGTACATCATTCAAATCTTCGGCCACCACTATTATTACAATTTTTGTTCAAATGGTTCAAATGGCTCTGAGCACTATGCGACTTAACTTCTGAAGTCATCAGTCGCCTAGAACTTAGAACTAATTAAACCTCACTAACCTAAGGACATCACACACATCCATGCCCAAGGCAGGATTCGAACCTGCGACCGTAGCGGTCGCTCGGCTCCAGACTGTAGCGCCTAGAACCGCACGGCCACAAAGGCCGGCACAATTTTTGTATTCGTTTTATTTTTGCAGTAAACAAGATTTTGTCCATGCCATGTTCTTTATTAAATTTTATCAGTTACAGGAAAAGAAACATCCTTCTTGTCTTATTTTAGCGAGAACAGTTATAGCCACATGGCAAATGCCGTTTATTATAGAAACGCTGCATTGGTTCGCCAGAAGAAAACAATGACCTTGTTTCCCAACTTTATGAACAAACTCCAATCTTGTGCAAATAATTTTTGTTGAGTCACCTTGAAATCTGAAATATGGAGAGGACGAGAGCGCCGGTGACTTATAATCGCTTCTACATTTAAGATCCGAAAATGAAGGCCGCGCGGGGTACCCGAGCGGTCCAAGGAGTCACGGTTCGCGCGGCTCACCCCGTCGGAGGTTCGAGTCCTCCCTCGGACAAGGGTGTGTGTGTTGTTCCTAGCGTAAGTTAGTTTAAGTTTGATTAAGTAGTGTGTAAGCCTAGGGACCGATGACCTCAGCAGTTTGGTCCCATAGAAACTTACCGAACGAGGTGCGCAGTGGTTATCACACCGGACTAGCATTCGAGAGGACGACTGTTCAATCACGCGTCCGGGCCATCCTTATTTAGGTTTTCCGTGATTTCCCTAAATCGCTCCAGGGAAATGCCGGGATGGTTCCTTTGAAGGGGCACGGCCGGCTTCCTTTCCCGTACTTCCCTAATCCGATGAGGCCGATGACCTCGCTGTTTGGTCTCCTCCCCCAATACAACCCAACCCATAGGAACTTACCACAAATTTCCAATTTTCCGTAAATGAAATAATTTGGCAGAAACCGGTCATTAAAACAATAATACGCGACCTATACTGTGCTTTGTCCATGAAAATAGTTGTACACGTTAAAATGCCATGCAATGGGTGATTAATCCTCTTAAACTGGCAATTTTTAATGAAGGGCATTGTGGCGGCTGCGCAACTTTATTTATTGTAATTAATGCTGCCACGGACACGTCACAATTCAATATGCTTCTTATTTCTGGCTAGCGTTTGCTTGTGCTGGGTGCTTTTCCTGTGGCCACATCCGCAGTTCATTCAATTGGAGGACAGTCGATTGGGCCGTCTGTCTGTGAATCGTGGATATTTTCTATGGTTTAGTATTTTAATTCCAGTATAAAACACTAATTCTGCAATGTCATGGGATATTGCAACGATGTTCGACCGAGGACTCGTACTCTTACCCTGCATTTTGTGGCCAGCTTTATTAGCGATTGTGTTTTCCACGCATGATTCATAACCTACAGTGACACCCTCAATTCTACAATTAGACTTAGGTCAGCAATCGAGTTCCGGTTTGAGGATTGAGTACATTAATTCCTAGTGTCTTTCTTCGGCTGTTATCAGACACCACTCCTGCATTGCGGAGAGATGTGTGGAAAACCGCCTAAAATCCACAAAGAGGATGGTCAGAGTAGCAGAAAAATGACTGTGAATCGGCGCTCGAGTTCTGTTCAAGAGTGGCTCACATCCTTGTGTGACAAGCCACCACAACACTACGTATTAGGATTTGAGTGACATTCTTGGTTCATGTTTCCTTTCATTACTCTAAAACATATCATGTGGATGATGGGATGGCTACAAATGCCGCGACTGTTCGCTTCCATCACTATCCAGCTAACGTAGAGATTTGTCCTCAACATTCAAGAGGACGGTGAGGTGTTGTACCCGACTCCCAGCCAATTCTTGGAGTATACTGGGTTTCTAAAGGGAATCATTACATTTCCAGTATTACATTGTCAATGCGCCAGAGCGTAACTATGTCTGTACAAACTGTACTGCTATAAGTGGTGCTGACAAGGCAGCTAATTATGTGATGCGCAGGAGCAAGAGGTGTTGCACCAAGTGACGCACCAGCCGATGACGTCAGGGGGTTCTTTTCGGGAAGCGCTCATTTTTGTGTTAGTGAACATTTGGAAATGGCTACTATGCCATTGTATTTTTATAGATGGGTGACTCTAAGGAAGCTTTGCAATTTTTACTTTAGTAATGGTGAGTGACAGCGTTCCTTGTTCATAAATTTTTCAAGGGCTAATCAGAAGCAGAAAGAGAGTCCCCGTGAAAAGTAGAACATGTCTCAGAGTTGCCAGCAGCCAGAGGAGAGAATAGCTGGAGTATGCGGAGTGACAGAGACAGAACTGCCGAGACCGCCAGTTATTCTCGCTCTCTACCTCTGCGAAGTAGTCTTGAATAAAAATAATCGTCAATGGTGGCAGAAGTCTTCGGGTATAATGTACCACAATCATTCTGCCAACGCTCTCGTCAAAGAGGGTGTAGGATCGGACAGATGTTCAGGGTATCTTCTTGTTTTTGGCACTGGTTACTGCCGATAAAGATGGGGAAAAAAAGCAATGGACAAGAGCGCTAGGATCCAGAAGACAAAGGAAATAAATGCATTAAAGGCAAATAAAGTGTATCCAAAGCAGTTGTGGCCCGTTGTAGAAATATCGCGATGATCCCTCCGTTGGTAATAAACTTAAGAAGAAGAGCGATTTTAGAATTTATCCAAGCAACAATTGAAGACGCTGGGTGTAAGTGCCACTCTGATAGGAAGCGTTTGCTGCAGGAGAGGAAATCGAGGTGCCGGCCACGGTGGCCGAGCGGTTCTAGGCGCTACAGTCTGGAACCGCGCGACCGCTAAGGTCTTAGGTTCGAATCCTGCCTCCGGCATGGATGTGTGTGATGTCCTTAGGTTAGTTAGGTTTAAGTAGTTCTAAGTTCTAGGGGACTGATGACCTCAGCAGTTAAGCCCCACAGTGCTCAGAGCCATTTGAACCATTTTTTTTAAAATCGAGTTGGACCCTATCAGACTTGACTGAAGACTCATTACCCAAAAAACGGGTAGTGTATGTAACACGAGACACGCATGAAGCATATTTTGCATGAAGCTGTGGTCGCTGTATCTCACATTTAAGTCTATGAAACTGGACGACAACCATTAACTGGAATTATATCGATATAGGCGGGCTATCTATTTTTTCAACCTCCGATCGGTCGAGAAATCCGAAAATCCGACGAAAATCTTCCGTCATGTGTTGCGCAATGTCTCTAGTATTCCCGTCAATCGCGCCATGTCGTACTTTTCAGTTCTAAGCGCACAGTGAAGATATAAAGAGCAATTGTGTGTCCCTCCAAGTGTGAAGTCCTGCTGAAGGGTTCCGCCTGATTAACACAGCTCACGTAACATACCTGCCATGCGTCTCCTTCTTCATGTTATGAAATTATCGTGTGGCATTGTTGGCCGGGAGGTCCCTGTCGGGTTCGGCCGCCAAGGGCAAGTCTTCTTTCAGTCGGCGCCACATTGGGTTACTTGCGGCCTATGATGAGAATGAAACGATGATGAGGACAACACCCAGCCCACGAGTGGAGAAAATCTCCATCCCGGCCGTGAATCGAACACGGGCCAGTGCATGGGAGGCAAGTACGTTACCACCCAGCTAACCAGATGGACCCTTCTTCGTGATAATGCTCGGCCACACATTGCAGCTGCTACAGTCTCTCCTCCAGTGTTTTCAATCGGAAGTGTTTGATCACCCACCTTATAGCCCGGACTGGGCTCCCTCTGATTTCATGCATGGTTTGAGGACAGCACTTTGGCACAGACAGTGAGCTACAGACCAGCATAGGGATCTGGTGGAAGGCACAGGGCCGCTTGGAGTGGACGCGCGGTTTGAGGCGCCATATCACGGATTGCGCGGCCCCTCCCGCCGGAGTTTCGAGTCCTCCCTCGGGCATGGGTGTGTGTGTTATTGTTAGCATCAGTTAGTTTAAGTAGTGTGCAATTCTAGGGTCCGATGACATCAGTAGTTTGGTCCCTTAGGAATTCACACATATTTGAACATTTTTGAAGGCACCTTCTATGACGTGATTATTGGGAAGCTGGTACCATGGTACGGCAAATATCTAAGTCGGAGCAGTGAGTATGTAGAGAAGTAGCTGGAAAGTTTACCTAAATGTTGCAAATGAAACACTGTCAGTTACTCTTCGGGACAGACACGAGCTCTAAAAACATAAAAGCCCTCGCACAATATCGTTAGTCCGTATTGGCAATGTTCTTGAGAAGACAGCTACTTTCCAAAAGTTTTTAAGTCGGAGATTCAATTTAGCTAAACACTACATGCTGTGAATGTGCTGTAAAACTGTCATTCGTGACAGTATTAATCTACAGCTGTCTTCCTCCCCCCCCTTCCCACCCAAAAAAAGACAAAAGAAAAGTAATTACCTTGAAGTTGGTGAGTAGACATAGTAATGAAAGAACACCTCTGGCACAAGGTAGTGTGAAATGCCGCATAAGTAGAATACACGTGTGTGCCTACTCACTCACACATATATCGATAAAAATGAGGAAAGGGACATGTATGGCATATACGACTGGATTTAACTATGTCAGAAAGTGAAACTTGCGATTTCTTATGGTATCAGTTACCAAACTCTAAATCCAGACCCTTCTGTTAACCTAATATAGTGTACACTTTCCCATTTGAAAAGTAATAATACTGATTACGAATGAATGTGTCTGTTTTTTTTTTTTTTTTTAGAAAGAAAGTCTCCATAGCGACAACACCGACCATTACAGATGATGTCTGTCATATTATGACCGTCATACATTCGACAGTCATTCTCTGCCAGTGTATTGACGTAGCATATTTTACCTACGCGATACGGATCATCCTGTGAGAAGTAACTGTGCTGATATTACCGCTACCGTGTAATCAGTTCCGCAGTAAGCACTCGCCTTTAGAACTTTCAAGGCTCGGGGAAATGACACACGCCAGAGCGAACTTCGTACGGGACGCTGGCAAGTTACGGCAAGTAGGTTAAGAGCGGCAATTTCGTATTATTTAGCTGACGTCACGCAATCCGATGAATGGTACTTCGGTAGGTGGAGAACTATTTCGACGAACCCACAGGTATTACTGCGAATAAATTGGCCCCCGACGCAGTGGTGGAAGAAAAAGGCATGCTTTAAGACTCCACACGTGTAATTTAGCTTTTGCAATGTGTACATGGCGTCAGTCCAAACAGTTACTGTTCTCGACGTGTTTGATGCGACGCCGAGCGGTAAAGTAAAACGTCGGTTTGTTTTTTGTTACCAATCAAAATTTTATTCGCCCCTTCGATAGAGTGACGTCTAATTATTCTATCACGATGATCGGCTTATGTTTGAACCGAGACAGCATAATGTGAAGAATGAACGCGAAACATATCAAAAAATGGCTCTGAGCACTATGGGACTTAACATCTTTGGTCATCAGTCCCCTAGAACCTAGAACTACTTAAACCTAACTAACCTAAGGACATCACACACATCCATGCCCGAGGCAGGATTCGAACCTGCGACCGTAGCGGTCGCGCGGCTCCGGACTGAGCGCCTAGAACCGCGAGACCACCGCGGCCGGCGCGAAACATATCAATCGGGCAAGGACGACGTGTTAATAAACATGTTAGAGAAACTGTCGTTAAACCGAATAGCGCACTGGAGTATTCGGAACCCGCTCCAGCGAATGAGCACATACAGTTCCGGTTTAATATTTATTTAGTTTTTTACGAGAAACAGAGTGATTTATATTATCTAATAACAAGTATCCGAACACGTGTTAGTTGACATTAATACGGGATGTGTCCTCATTTCGCCTTTATGGCGGCTTGAACTCTTCTGCGACTTTTCAGCTAGGTGGCTGAATGTCTGTAAAAGAATGGCAGCCAATCCTTCCTCAGGAGCCGAAATCAGAGCAAGCAGTGATGTCTGACGCTGAAGTCTGCAGCGAAGTCGACGTTTTAACTCATTCCAAAGGTGTTACATTGGATTCACGTCGTGACTCGAGGCAGACCAGTCCATTATTTCTTACAAACCATTCCCTCAGGGAGGCTACTTTATGACAGGGTGAACCGTGGGACTGGTATAAGCAGTCGCTGCCTCCCAAATGTTCTACTGCACGCAGTACACAATGCTATTATACGTGTTCATATCCTTCCACATTAGGCATTTCTTAGTCTCGGTAAGGGGATCGCGTCGTGACCACGAAAACCACACCCTTACTGTAACAGAACCTCATTCATTCTTCACTGTTGGCACTACGCATGACGGCAAATAACGTTCACTGTCATTTGCCAAACCCAAACCTTTCCATCGGGCTGCTGCAGGATATAGCCTGATTCCTCATTGCGAATTGCTCGTTTCCAGTGTAAGTACCCTGTTTATATGAGTGTATGTTGGCAGCGCGATAGACTGCATTAGTAATTCTGAAGGCGCTGTGCGCCCTTTGTAAGCGACTGTGTGGCTGGCCGGACTCGTAGTTAGTGGTGTATAGCCAGCAGTGATGGAGGTTGGTAGTTTATAATTAGCACTGATGGAGGTTAGAGGCCTGAAGTGTTAGCGCAAGTGGACGATCTGGACGTGTGTCCGTCATGGAAATGTATTATTGTTGATGATTATATAATTTTTGGATCTGGATGTCATGGACGAGTACATAAATTTTTGAACTGGATGTCGCATTATTGAGGTAAAATTTGCTAAATACATTGTTAGCTCTGCAACAAAATCTTTCCTTTGATAACCACATGCCTATTAGTAGTTAGAGCCTATAGTAGTTAGAATCTCTTATTTAGCTGGCTGTATTGGTGCTTGCTGTATCGCTGTATTTCGTGTAATGAAGATTTTCTGTGAGGTAAGTGTCTTATGAAATGTATAGGTATTTGTTGGGATTTCTTCTAATTCAGGGCCATTCTTTTGTGTCTATTTGCAGTCAGATTGCGTTGCGCTTGTATATTATGCGTAATAAATGAATAGGTTTAGGTTGAATCTTTCTTGTCAGTGAAAATTCTGTAGGTCAGTGTTCAAACGATAAAGACAAGCAAAGTGACAGACAGTACATTCAGTTTCACTCAGCAGTTTAAGAACATTGAGTAAGCATTCAGCAGTTCAAGTAAATTGATATTTAGAAGTTTCACCTTCTCAGTTACTTCAGTTTATGTAAAAACATAATAAAGAAGTTTCACCAGAAGTTTCCACTGGGCAGTGGCGTCGCTCTTTACCCAGTTTGCCGGCCGAGGTGGCCGAGCGGTTCTATGCGCTTCAGTCTGGAACCGCGCGACCGCTGCGGTCGCAGGTTCGAATCCTGCCTGGGGCATGGATGTGTGTGATGTCCTTAGGTTAGTTAGGTTTAAGTAATGCTCAGTTCTAGGGGACTGATGACCTCAGAAGTTAAGTCCCATAGTGCTCAGAGCCATTTGAACCATTTTTTTTAGCCATTTTATGCAGTTTGAAGTGAGTCGCTTAACACTACGTACAGAAATATGTGGCTTATGAAGAGCTGCTCGGTCGTTATACCACATTCTTTTTCACCCCTCACGCACTATCTTTGCGGTAGCTGCACAGCTGGTAACATTTTGCAACTCACGAGTGATTCCTTCCCCGTTGATTTCATGCGTTGTTTTTTTACACCTACATGCGGCAATGTTCGGCTGCCGCTGTCCCTCAGCACATGAGATTTGCCTGGTTTTGCCTTAGCTCTGGTTGTTCCACCGCATTTCCACTTCACAATGACACCAACCAACAGCCGACATGGGCAGTTTTAGAAGAGTTGAAGTATTCGTGATGGATTTGATCCTCAGGTGACACCCAGTGAGTAGTCCACGGTCGAACACACTGAGCCCTCCCGACCGATCCCGTCCGCCGTTACTGATTTTCTACTGACTTCACATTACTCACAGCCTCATTTTATACTCAAGCGTCCGCCTTTCCTGATTTCGACTGATCAATTACGTATTACACAAGGATGTCCGGATACTTTTGAAGAAATAGTGTATACGATGACCAGTGAGTCGTAAATGAGAAAAAATGTTCCGAGGGCTCTAAGGAGCTACGCACTGTAAGTCAAAACGAGTTATTTATTTCCCTCCTGGACTTATTGTCCATAAAATAAATAAAAAAGTTAAAAATACCACAAATTCATTCGCTATAAGTGGATATATTGGCGCTGATGCTCTCCCGCCTTGCGCCCCCCCCCCCCCCCTCCGCCACACCCACTCCCTTTTCCAACTGTGTGATAAACCTTTTGCATTTCTTTTATGTTTTCGTCTTCTTTAAAGGCAAAGAGAAAAGATGAAGCGGTAGCCCATCATAGAATCTATGCCTACAGTCAGGTATTTTTGATTTTCAGTTGTTAAAAAAGAGAGATCTTCTTGTACCAGTATGAGGAAGGGAGGATTCGCGCTCAGCTACTGAACGAGTGAGAAGCACGCCATTTTAAGCGAGTAATTGTAGACCGCCATTTTGGGGTCGCTATGAATAAGTGAGGAGTATGTATTCATATGTGCACCGTTTAGAAAAATACAGTATTGTTTTATTAACAGAAAGGTCGTGTGAGTTGTTATTTCAAATAGTACGGAAATTACAAGAACTGGAGCCCACCTGTGTACTCTGCAAAATTACGAAGATCCGATGAGCTTAATGTGAACACGGTGAAGACTTCAGAGGTGAACACGGCGACCAAACGTAGCATAATAAAGAATGGTAAGCACAAATCTACAGCGGAGGAAGAAACTACTTCGCCCTGCAAAATAATATGAACTAATACGAACTTATTTCCAGGCATAGCCCAGCTTATTGTGCTTGTCATTCATGCCGAAAAATTAATCTCATTAATTCTATACACTTTAAAAAGCCACGTATTTCAACATTTTATTATCATCTAATCCATTATTTTATTATATTCCAACTGCCCGAAATAAAAACAGAAAAAACCACGATTTAATTGTGGCTGAGGACGCTGTTGAAGTTGTCTACACGAAACGTAAAGCGAGCGACAAAATAGCTGGCCAATACTGATTAACAACGGTATGCAACAGCCAGCAAACCGAACGTTATGACGATACCTTACAGATATTTTGCGGGATTGTTCTATAGTGAAACACGTTATACAGACAGCGAAAAGAAGTATGATTCCTTACATGCTGAGAGCCTGCAGTGCCAGAAGAACTTGCTGTCGGCGCATGCGCCGTCGAATTGATACGAGACACCCGAAACGGTTACTGAGGACGCGGCAGGCATGCAAATTACCGGAACTAAAAAATGCGATTAAAATGCCGTTCCGAATTACGGATAGCGGCCACTCTGCTGTCAATTACATTTATTTCCTTTTTTTTCCCCTCCCTTCCCAGTGTGCGACGGCGGCAATTGGAATTATAGAAATACAAAACCATTTTATAATCTTCAACATCGGTGAAAACACACGGCAGAGAGACACAATCGGATTAAGCGATTAATACGTGCCTTTTTCCGTCCGTAGGTGAATTGCATTATCACATGCAACGGGCCTACTAATGAAACAGTTTTCGGTTTTTAATGTAAAATGTAACTGCACGAGTGCAAACAAAAGCCTTCGGTACAGCTCTTTATTTCTTTTTTTAACAAAAATGTACATATCCGAAACCGATAGAAATCGGGTTGGAATTTCCGCAAAACAGGTGTGTGTGTGTGTGTGTGAGAGAGAGAGAGAGAGTGTGTGTGTGTGCTTGTTTGTTTGTGTGTGCGTGCATGTGTGAGTGCGTGCCAGTGTGTATTTTGTGGGGAACTCCCTGTCGAACGAGCAGAAGGTATGCTGGTGCGCCCCCGGATACGGGTCCGTCAATTCGAGTTCACGCAATTAAAATTTCCTCCGAGCATAAAGGGAAAGAAGGCAAAGGTCCTTCCCTGTTAATGAGGTGCACGCCTCAGACCGTACCACAAAATATCCCGTGGCCGTCCTATAACGAGTGGCGAAGCTACGCCACAGCCCCAGCGCACGACCGCATTGACAGACTGTGTCACAGGAATAACCGCAAACTCAGATGGGACGCAACTAGTGGGGCACACAACATTCGGACCTTGCTCCGCTTCTGTTCTTAATCTACACATAGTGATTAGGTAAAAACGAAAGGGGCGAGATGAAACAAGCAAATAATCATAATAAATATAAGTTCGGAAACCATTGGTTTTTCCTATACGACGTATTACGACTGAGTACATCAACACCCTGTAACAGAATCCCTGAAACTGCAGACGTACACTTCCGGACAAACATATAACAAGTGTTCCGCATTCCCACCGTTTGCGTGAAGGCAGCTCCAGCGCGTCTCATGGTCAGTGAACGTTAACCAGCAAAAATCACAGGCCTGATCTGACAGCCATCCACAATGCGATCCCGGAGTTCATCGACATTATTCACAAGTCTAGAATACACAAAAGCTTCCAAATATCCCCAATATGAAAACATCCAACGGACCTGAAGTCGGGGGTGTTGGGAGGCTATGGTACCAGCGAGCCACGACCTATACACCTGTTGACGAAGATTCGTACTACGCACTCTCGAACGCCCCCGTGGATGTGTGGTGGTGCACCATCATGCGTGTACATTACACGCATCCACTCTCCACAAGGAACGTCATCCAAATATTCGAGTAGCTTATGCTGCAGGAAGTGCAGGAGGGCGAAAGGTGCTGCGCTGCAGCAAGCCATCCGGTAGTTGCGCCTGCGAGAGCTTCTGTAAAGTTTGGAAGGTAGGAGACGAGGTACTGGCGGAAGTAAAGCTGTGAGTACCGGGCGTGAGTCGTGCTTCGGTAGCTCAGTTGGTAGAGCACTTGCCCGCGAAAGGCAAAGGTCCTGAGTTCGAGTCTCGGTCGGGCACACAGTTTTAATCTACCAGGAAGTTTCATATCAGCGCACACTCCGCTGCAGAGTGAAAATCTCATTCTGGAAACATCCCCCAGGCTGTGGCTAAGCCATGTCTCCGCAATATCCTTTCTTTCAGGAGTGCTAGTTCTGCTAGGTTCGCAGGAGAGCTTCTGTAAAGTTTGGAAGGTAGGAGACGAGGTACTGGCAGAAGTAAAGCTGTGAGTACCGGGCGTGAGTCGTGCTTCGGTAGCTCAGTTGGTAGAGCACTTGCCCGCGAAAGGCAAAGGTCCCGAGTTCGAGTCTCGGTCGGGCACACAGTTTTAATCTACCAGGAAGTTTCACTCTATATAGGTGATTTTTTACTGCCTTTAAAGGACAGCGCAGAAAGGCTAAAAATTTGCTGGCGACGTAAGCATACTAACTAAAGATTCAAAGAACAGATAACAGCTGAACACAACTATAAGTGATTCGCAGATAACATGTAAATCTCATAATTTATTACGGTTCTGTCATACGTGCATGTAACTGCTTTTATTGATGACTACTTCGAACGCTTGCCTTCCTTTTCAGGCCATTATCTGCTCCTGTAATGCCTCTTGGCTGTATGTAAGTTCAATGCAACATTCAAAAAATTTGTGCATATATTAAATCACTGTAGCAAATGTGATTTGATTGTAATATAATTCCACTGGTGCCTTCAGAACTCGACAGGCTTCTTTAGTTGTTTGACAGGTGAGCGACTTCATTTGTTTATTATATTGATCTGACCTATGAACAATTTTTTTTAATGTTCGACTGAAATTACATACAGCCAAGCGCTACAGAAGCAGGGAATGTTTAGAAAATGAACTCATTCTTCCGAAATTAGGCAGCAATAAAAACAGTTACACGCAACTGCGACGGAAGCCTTATTAAATTGTGTTTCTGAACCTTACGCCAACGCGATATTCGAACTGCGTATACTTAAATTTAATTTGACAACAACTCACGTACGCAATTTCTGACATAGAAAAGTCTTTGAGGTTTGTCGGCGAGTTAACTACCAACACCATAACATCATTTCGTCGCAGACGGCATGCTACATAATGTAGTAAAGCAGATCCTACAGAACCTGACATTCTAGAACATGAGGTAGTAGTCACAACAACAGAATATTTTAGCCCTGTTTTCATCGTAATAATTAATACATAAAATACACCGAAGAGCCAAAGAAACTGGTACACCTGCCTAATACAATGTATCGCGCCCTCGAGCACACAGAAAGTGCCGCAACACGACGTGGCGTATTCTGGACTAATGCCTGAAGTAGTGCTGGAAGGAACTGACACCATGAATTCTGTAGGGCTGTCCATAAACGCGTATGAGGGGGTGGACATCTCTTCTGAATAGCACGATGCAAGGCAGCCCAGATGCGCTCAATAATGTTCATGCCTGGGGAGTTTGGTGACCAGCGGAAGTGTTTAAACTCCGAATCATGTTCGTGGAGCCACTCTGTAGCAATTCTGGACCTGTGGGGTGTCGCATTGTCCTACTGGAATTCCCCAAGTCCGTCGGAATTCACAATGGACATGCAAAGGATGCTTACGTGTCAGATATATTAAGTTTCTCGCTGTTCTCATTTCTACTACTTCTCCTTACCTTCGTCTTTCTTCGATTCGCTCTCAACCCATACTCTGTATTCATTAGACTGTTCATTCCATTCAGCAGATCACGTAATTCTTCTTCACTTTCACTCAGGATAGCAATGTCATCAGCGAATCGTATCATTGATATCCTTTCACCTTGAATTTTAATTCCACTCCTAAACCTTTCTTTTATTTTCATCATTGCTTCCTCGATGTAGAGATTGAACAGTAGGGGAGTAAGACTACATCCCTGTCTTACATCCTTTTTAATCCGAGCCCTTCGTTCTTGATCGTCCACTCTTATTATTCCTTCTTGGCTGTTGTACATATTGTATATGACTCGTCTCTCCCTGTAGCTTACCCCTATTTATCTCAGAATTTCGAACACATTGCACCATTTTACATTGTCGAACGTTTTTTCCATGTCGACAAACCCTATGAACGTGCCTTGATTTTTCTTTATTCTTGCTTTCATTACTAACCGTAACGTCAGTTGCCTCTCTCGTGCCTTTACCTTTCCTAAAGCCAAATTGATCGTCAACTAGCGCGTCCTCAATTTTCCGTTCTTCCGTATATTATTCTTGTCAGCAGCTTGGATGCATGAGCTGTTAAGCTGACTGTGCGATAATTCTCGCACTTGTTAGCTCTTGCCGTCGTCGGAATTGTGTGGATGATGTTTTTCCGAAAGTCAGAGAGTATGTCACCAGACTCATATATTCTACACACCAAAGTGAATAGTCGTTTTGTTGCCACTTTCCCAAACGATTTTAGAAATTCTGATGGGATGTTATCTACCCATTCTGCCTTATTTGATCTTAAGTCCTCCAAAGCTCTTTTAAATTCTGATTCTAATACCGGGTCCCCTATTTCTTCTGAATCGACTCCTGTTTCTTCTTCTATCACATCAGACAATTCTTCCCCCTCATAGAGGCTTCCAATGTATTCTTTCCACCTATCCGCTCTCTCGTCTGCATTTAACAGTGGAATTCCCGTTGCACTCTTAATGTTATCACCCTTGTTTTTAATGTCACCAAAGGTTGTTTTGACTTTCCTGTATGCTGTCAGTCCTACCAACAATCATTTCTTTTTCGATTTCTCCACATTTTATATACAGCCATTTCGCCTTAGCTTCCCTGCACTTCCTATTTATTTCATTCCTCAGCGACTTGTATTTCTGTATTCCTGAGTCTCCCGGAACATTTTTGTACTTCCTCCTTTGATCGATCAATTGAAGTATTTCTTCTGTTACCTACAGTTTCTTCGCAATTACCTTCTTTGTACCGATGTTTTCCTTCCCAGCGTCTGTCATCACCCTTTTTAGGGATGTCCATTCGTCTTCATCTGTATTGCCTACTGAGCTATTTCTTATTGCTGTATCTATAGCCTTAGAGAACTTCAAATGTATCTCGTCATTCCTTAGTACTTCCGTATCCCACTTATTTGCGTATTGATTCTTCCTGACTCATGTCTTGAACTTCAGCCTACTCTTCATCACTACTATATTGTGATCTGAGTCTATATCTGCTCCTGGGTACGCCTTACAATCCAGTATCTGATTTGGGAACCTCTGTCTGACCATGATGTAATCTAACTGAAATCTTCCCGTATCACCCAGCCTCTTCCAAGTATACCTCCTCCTCTTGTGATTCTTGAACATAGTATTCGCTATTACTAGCTGAAGTTTATTACAGAACTCAATTAATCTTTGTCCTCTCTCATATCTTGTCCCAAGCCCATACTGCCCTGTAACCTTTTCTTCTACTCCTTCCCCTACAACTGCATTCCAGTCCCCCACGACTATTAGATTTTCATCTCCCTTTACATACTGTATTACCCTTTCAATATCCTCATACACTTTCTCTATCTCTTCATCTTCAGCTTGCGAAATCGGCATGTATACCTGAACTATCGTTGTCGGTGTTGGTTTGCTGTCGATTCTGATAAGAATAACCCTTTCACCGAACTGTTCACAGAAACACACTCTCTACTCTACCTTCCTATTCATAAAGAATCCTACTCCCGTGGATTTTCTGCTGCTGCTGATATTACCCTACACCCATCTGACCAGAAATCCTTGTCTTCTTTCCACTTCACTTCACTGACCCCTACTATATCTAGTTCGAGACTTTGCATTTCCCTTTTCAGATTTTATAGTTCAAGCTTCTGACATTCCACCCCCCGACTCGTAGAATGTTATTATTTCGTTGATTATTCAATCTTTTTCTCCTAACCTCCCCCTTAGTAGTCCCCTCCCGGAGATCCGAATTGGGGACTATTCCGGAATCTTTTGTCAAAGGAGAGATCATCATGACACTTCTTTCCATTACAGGCCACGTGTCCTGTGGGTAGACGATACGTGGTTTCCATTGACTTCTGCATCCTCCTACCTTTGATCTTTGTTGATTCTTCCGCCTTCAGAGGCAGTTTCCCACCCCTAGGACAAGGGTGTGCCCTGAACCTCTCTCCGCTCCTCCGACCTCTTTGACAAGGCCGTTGGTAGAATGAGGGTGACTTCTTATGCCGGAAGTCGTCGCCGGCCGGAGTGGCCGTGCGGTTCTAGGCGCTACAGTCTGGAACCGGGCGACCGCTACGGTCGCAGATTCGAATCCTGCCTCGAGCATGGATGTGTGTGATGTTCTTAGGTTAGTTACGTTTAATTAGTTCTAAGTTCTAGGCGACTGATGACCTCATAAGTTAGTGGTCAGAGCCATTTGAACCATTTGAAGTCGTCGACCGACAATGCTGATTATTAATCAAAATTTAAGCAGCAGCAGGATTCGAACCCGGGACCGAAGACGTTTGATTATGAACCAAAGACGCAACCCCGAGACCACAGGTGCCGTGATAATTAAACATAAATTCTGTCCACAGGCCCTGAGGATGGCCCATCGGTACCGACCGACTGCCGTTTCATCCTCTGCCCAATGGTGTCACTGGATGCGGTATGGAAAGACATGAGGTCAGCACACCACTCTCCCACCCACTACTACTCAGTCGAGCAGCTCCTCAGTTAGCATCACGAGGCTGCGTATACCCAGTACCAGTCCGAACACCAAGGAAAACCCTTTCAGTGCAGGGACAATTCCTGAGTCCTCTGCAGCCGCACTGTTCAGTCAGCTACGGAGATATTTGTTAAGTACCAGCAAGACTATCCTGTGACTCTGTATGCATCATTACTTTATACAGGGTGTCTCTCCTAAGGGTCGTCAAGCGCATTTTTTCTAGTGTTTTGGGAAAAATTTGCAATTTTCTTTTTGCGACGTGTAGCTGGAGTGAGCCCAAACAAATGCTGCTCATCACGTCTTTTATGCGACGCACAGCGTCGATGCTGAGCGTCGATTTGTTTCCCGATACAAACAAAATGATTTTTGTGGTGGAATTTGAAGTGCCCATTCGACAGAGCGGTCCCAAAGTGGTCTTGCGCGATATTCATTTCACATGATACGTATTAGCAGAGACAGTAAAACACAAGGAATAGCGAGTACTCCAGCAGTGACAGCACTGCCCTGGCCCGCACTAACTGCTACCCAAATGCAGAAGCGCTGTTAGAGCGCCGGTTATTCCTCGTGTTTTAGTTTTCCTGTTAATTCTTCTTCTGCTGGCGCCTTTGTCCCACAGTTTTCGCAGGGTCGGCGTGGGTACAATCAGATTTAGCATGGTTAATTGAAGGGGTGGCCGCCACCCTGTACTCCCCAGGATGGAATCAGTGTACCCCAGCTGTCTGCGTCGAGTGTAAACCATGAAATAGTGCGAACAGGTTTCAGATGTCTGCGAGTCGTGTAACTGACGTGGGACGTAGGGACCAGCCCGGTATTCACTTAGTGGGATGTGGAAAACCGCTTGATAACCACATCCAGAATGGTCGGCACATCGGCCCTTCGTTAATCCGCCAGACGGAGTCGATCCGGGGCCGGCGCGCCTACCTGAGTCCAGGAAGCAACGCATTAGCGCTCTCGGCTAACCTGGCGTGTCTTCCTGTTAATACATATCGGTTAAACGAATATCGCACTACGCTAATCTAGTAGTGCTCTACTGAATCAGCACGTAATATTCCGATTGGAAAATAATACTTTAAAAGCGAAACAAACTGTAGCACTCCGTCGACGTTGGGCGTCGTATAAAACATGATGTGCGTATTTGTTTGAGCTGACGCCAGCTATAGCGTTGCAAAAACGAAATTGCAAATATCTACCGAAGCACCAGAGAAAACGCGCCTCACGACTCTTTGAAGATACACTTGCTGCAGGGAACTTGCTACAGCTGCTAAATATTTGAAGAAATGCTGCTTTATAGCCATCAGCCGTACACATTCAACTTTATTATTTTCCGGTTTACATTTTCATAATCATCACTGGGAGAAAAGCAGTACACCGGATGCATTTTCGATCCAACTGATGTATTGTTTTTATTCCAGTGATGATAGTTGTAATAACTTGCATCGGTAAACAACAAAGCTGAATGTATACAGCTGTTGGCTATAAAGATGCTTTTCTACATGCGCACGTATCATTTTGAATCTTTCCGTTCGAATGCTTCATTTGTGCGATGCGAGCTCTGCGAATACAAGTCTCTAAAGACATTGTGTAATTTGCCGAAGCCCCCTCTGCGTAGTTTTTGTCATAGATTTTGCTCTTTGTTTTGTCTGGTCAGCAGTAACAGCAAACTATTGAGGCTACAATGCTCAATTGGTTACAAACAGCGCGCGGAGTTCTGAAATGCAGTACTGACAAGGCAGAAACTGAGACGAAAGAATCGAGAGCAGCGTGTCGACGGTGAGTGGAAACAGCGATCGCTATTGGTTTCTGTACTGATTGAGTTTGTATTGGCTTAATGGAATTTCCGTAGCGGCGGGAGAGGGGACTCCAATTTAAAGCGAGGGGGAGAGGTACGAGGAACACTTGTCGGGAGGGCAGGTACGACCAGAGGGTGCGTTCTGCAGCAGGCGGGTCGGGCTGCTATCACTGATCAACGACGCCGTACGTTTACTTTGCTCTTGTAAGACTAATTTAGCTCTGTAGTTTGGGTGGAAATGTTTCTTCTGGGGAAATCAGGGCTGTGCTTGTTTCAGAGACTGTTTGTAACGAAATGATATGCTGCGTCTTCTGAATTATCACAATAACTGAAGTGTACTAGCCAGCAGAATATACATTGCTTGAGAGTTGCTACGGAAGAAGTGACATCTGCCAAGGAACAACTGCCACTTGCTACGGAACAACTGACAACTGCTACGGCACACCCGATCGATGACAGTAAAAGGAAATTTAGAGGTCAGCGATGCCTATGCGCCGGCCGGTGTGGCCGTGCGGTTCTAGGCGCTTCATTCTGGAACCGCGCGATCGCTACGGTCGCAGGTTCGAATCCTGCCTCGGGCATGGATGTGTGTGATGTGCTTAGGCTAGTTAGGTTTAAGTAGTTCTAAGTTCTAGGGGACTGATGACCCCAGCTGTTAAGTCCCATAGTGCTCAGAGCCATTTTTTTTATGCCTGTGCACGAACGTTCGGTATGTATTTGACAGTTCATGCAGCACGGTGATTAACGAAGTTTGTTGTGGAACAGGTGAGTGCGCTATCCCTTGTGGTACGGCAATATGTCTGTAAGACATCATATTTGGGTGCTTACGATTGTGGACGAGCAGCTGGACGGCTCGAAGCCGGCCAGAGTGTGACTACTGTGGCCACAGTAATGGGTGTGTCCCAAAGCGTCGTCTCGCGGATAAAAACGGTCTGGCATGGCGCTAGTGACGAAAAGGAACAAACGTTTCACTCCTAGGCAGATCGCTGCAGACTTTGCAACCACTACCGGTACGCAGGTCTCTGCCAGAACCGTTTCGCGGAGATTAAACCAGACTGGTTTGCACGCTCAGAAGCCTGTTAAATGCATCCCACTTAACCACGCCATCGTCAGGAAAGAGTTCACTGGAGAGGGGAGCATGATGATTTGGGTCAGCAACAGTGGTCCAGAGTGACGATTTTCTCTGAACTCTGCCGGCCGGAGTGTCCGTGCGGTTCTAGGCGCTACAGTCTGGAACCGAGCGACCGCTACGGTCGCAGGTTCGAATCCTGCCTCGGGCGTGGATGTGTGTGATGTCCTTAGGTTAGTTAGGCTTAAGTAGTTCTAAGCTCTAGGCGACTGATGACCTCAGAAGTTAAGTCGCTTAGTGCTCAGAGCTATTTGAACCGTCTGCTGCCCGCTTTGCCGACCATTTTCCTCTGAACTCTGCTTCATCGTAGCAAGTGATTCTGGCCAGCAATTAGTGTGGAGAGGGAGGGGAACACGTTACGCACCACAGAATGTTCATGAACGTCATCAGTATGGGTTAGTTGTTACGATGTGGCAGGATTTACGCCCAATGGCCGAACACATCCGCATACCTTTGTGCAAGGTACCATTACAGCACAACGGTACCACACTGAAGTTTTTTTTAAATTACGTTCGTCTGTTTAGGGGCGCGGTAGGTCCCGAATTTCTGTTTATGGACTCTCGCACAGACCGCTGGGGTCTCGAACACATGGGAAGACATGCACTCCGCCTCGCCTTCTCCATCTGCCTACCTTTCCCAAGTCGCATCCTGTACCATCTCATCCACTTCCCACACATTCTTCTCTTCCTAGAGCATCTACCGATCAGAAACATAAATCGTAAAACCTAGTATCGGCGCCCAATTTCCCATCCACTAATCACCAATTCAGGTATCGTGCTGCGCCACTACAACCATATTCCACATTCCATGCCTTATACATCCTGTCCTGCCGCAATTTTAAGCAACTCCCGCTCGCCAACGATGAAATCCGTCCTCTCTTTCCAGTTTTAATCACTACGCTCTACCTCACACCATCCTACAATTTTCTCCTTCCCCCTTCATTCACCTTGCTGACTTTTAGTCGCTACCTGCGGTTCTACACGGCCCCACCTTCATACTCATCAGAAGAGTTTTAAAAACCATCAGTATTTTCATCTAAGTGTATTTTACAAATCCTCGTTTACAGCCACTTGTTTTTATGTAAAAAACGCCAGTATCGCCGGCCTTGTATTTTTTGCAAAGTCATCAGTTATTGTCACCTGTTACATGTTTTAACCATTTTTAAATACAGTTTTCTTAACCTTTGCCTGAAGAGTGGTTTTTGTCCGCTGACAGCCAAGCCCCGTTGTGAGCAACTAGGACAAAAAAAAAAAAAAAAAAAGAAAAAAATATTCGACCTGACGCGGCATGAAAACCGAGAAAATGTTATTCATCACAAAACCGGGTAAGAACCATGTCCTGCCTTTTGGATTATCCAGGGAACCATCATAAATCACGATGTCTTCAGTGTAGTGTCTTTCAATAAAAGTGTTATTTCTGTTCGTCTCATTGTGTTTTTCTTTTATATACCTTTTGTACTACACTGTTGCAGTTGTTTCTATATGTGGTCCAAGTTTCATCGAGCTACTTTACTAGTATTTGTCAGTGACACATCCGACGAAAGCTACTGTTGTCAGTGTGTAAACGTAAGTGATTTCAGAGATTTTCTTTTTTTTGCGCTGGAGGATTGGGGACGGAGGGTCATGGCCCCCAACGGACCCCTCCCCCCGCCCCTCCCCCCGCTCAATCCCCGCAACATGATCTGCGCCTGAACGTACGCCGCATAGTGGTACTATTTCGTCGCGAGTAACACCCAGCACATGCCTCGTTAGCGCATGACTCGAACGGTGATGTCACGACGAGTGGAGCGCGCCGCACATTTGCCGGTAGCGTGGTAGCGTAGTTAGTGCGGCAGGCCGCAGCTCCTGAGGACGAGCGCGGAGTCCGGGTTGGCGACCGCCGCGCTTGTACGCCCGGGGCCGGCGTGTACCTGCTGCCGCCGCCGCGACCGCGACCGCCGACCCAATTAGGGAGAGCAAAAACAAAAGCCGCTGGCAGCCCCGCGGCGTGGCGCAGCCCGGCACAGCGCGCTGTCGCCGTAATCCCATGCGCTCCCTCTGCCTCCCTGCGTCTCCAGTTGCTGTGCACGCCACCCCTCCGCGTCTACGTCACATGCCGCCTAGCTACCACACGCTCGTATCCGGAACTGCACAGCATCCCGGTGTGAAACGCCGAAAGAGAAAGGAGGGTAGGTCACAGTCCTTTTTTTGGGATGTACCAAAAAATGGTTCAAATGGCTCTGAGCACAATGGGACTTAACTTCTGAGGTCATCAGTCCCCTAGAACTTAGAACTACTTAAACCTAACTAACCTAAGGACAACACACACATCCACGCCCGAGGCACGATTCGGACCTGCGACGGTAGTAGTCGCTCGGTTCCAGACTGTAGCGCCTAGAACCGCTCGGTCACACCGACCGGCCCCACGAAGCCATACACCCATGTTGTCAACAAGGCAATGTGCGTTCGGGTGGTGGCTCCATAATGCTGTGGGCTGTGTTTGCATGGAACGGACTCGGTTCTGTAGATTATCGGCTACTTGTAGACCATTTACAGCGATTCATGGACGTTATATTCTCTAACATCGATGTAATTTTTAGGGATTGCAATGCGCCATTCACAGGGCTACAGTAGTTTATGATTTGTTTGAAGAATATTCTCAACAATTGGAGCGAATGGTTTGGCCACCCAGGGCAACCACCATGAATTCCATCGAGCATTTTTGGGACATACGAGGAGCGACAATAAAGTAATGAGACTGATTTTATTTGTAAGATGTGGCAACCCTGCAGGCTTGCGTAGGCACAGTATCTATGACCTTGGTCTATAAGTTGCTTCTAGTCCAAGCGGCACATCGATGGAACTGCTGAGTCGTGAGTTGTGCTGTAATAAGTTAACACGTGTTTGTGTCTCTCGTCACGGAAATGGAACCGCATAATATTGTGCAACTGTATGCCGTTTCTTTTTGCGTTAAATTGGGTGAAAACGCGACGACAACTTACGATAAGCTTCAGAAGGCTTTTGGAGAGGAGGCTACGCCAAGATCTCAAGTTTTTCGTTGGCATAAAATGTTTAGTGAAGGCAGAACGACTGTTGAAGATGTAGACTGTAGTGAGCGACCATCAACCTCACGGACGGATGTCAACTTGGCCAGGGTGCGTGAACCTGTACCATCTGATCGAAGATTATCCGTGAAAATGATTGCAGGAGAAATGAACAGCAATCGAGAAACGGTTTGTCTAATAATAACTGAAGATCTTGGTATTGATAATTGGATTCTGCATCACGATAATGCGCCATCCCATACTGTTCTGTTAGTACAGCAATTTTTAACCTCAAAACAAATTTCAGTACTACCACATCCACCTTATTCACCAGATATCGCTCCGTACGTTTTTTTTTTTTTTATTTCCAAGAGTCAAATAAATGGTTCGAATAGCTGTGAGCACTATGGGACTTAACATCTGAGGTCATCAGTCCCCTAGAACTTAGAACCACTTAAACCTAAGTAACCTAAGGACATCACACACATCCATGCCCGAGGCAGGATTCGAACCTGCGGCCGTAGCGGTCGCGCGGTTCCAGACTGAAGCGCCTACAACCGCTTGGCCACTCCGGCCGGCTCCAAGAGTCAAAACGGCGGTCAAGGGACACCATTTTCAAACAACACAAGATGTTCAAAAAGCTGTGACGAGGGTCTTGGAGGATATTACAGAAGATCATCAATGCCAGAAGCGCTGGAAAAAGTGTGTCCAGTCAGAAGGGAACTACTTTGAAGGAGACAACACTAAAATTGACTAAAACGGTAAGGAACATTTTTTTTTGTCACATCAGTCTCATTATTTTACTGTCGCACCTCGTAAGCGAGGGGTTAGTTGGTGCACAAACTGCTGGACTGGCAACACATCCGCCATTATGGAGTGCAGTGGAGGCGGCACGGCTCAATATTTCTGCAGGGTACTTCCAGCGACTTGTTGGGTCCATGCCATGTCGAGTTGCTACACTGCACCGGGCAAAAGAGGGTTCGACACGATATGAGGAGGTATCGTATAGTATATGAGTCGACTCGGCCATTAACGGACCACTGCCCTTACCTCTAAATGATACATTTATCCTTCTCCAGCATTCCTGAACGATTGTAACATCATTACGGAACCGCTGCGTGTAACGATACAATCTGTGATATGGCGTTATATCTGAAGAAATCATCCGCGTGTCCGCTCCTATCGTCTGAACCGTGGAGCTGTCTCCCTGTAGCTTGAAACTATAGAGCAAACCGCAGTTTCGAAACACTATCTTCCTGATAAAACTCTACCATCTGGTGAGCAAGATGTATGAGACAGGCGAAATTCCCTCAGACTTCAAGAAGAATGTAATAATTCCAATCCCAAAGAAAGCAGGTGTTGACAGATGTGAAAATTACCGAACTATCAGTTTAATAAGTCACATCTGCAAAATACTAACGCGAATTCTTTACAGACGAATGGAAAAACTGGTAGAAGCCGAACTCTGGGAAGATCACTTTGGATTCCGTAGAAATGTTGGAACACGTGAGGCAATACTGACCCTACGACTTATCTTAGAAGAAAGATTAAGGAAAGGCAAATCTACGTTTCTAGCATTTGTAGACTTAGGGAAAGCTTTTGACAATGTTGACTGGAATACTCTCTTTCAAATTCTGAAGGTGGCAGGGGTAAAATACAGGGAGCGAAAGGATATTTAGAATTTGTACAGAAATCAGATGGCAATTATAAGAGTCGAGGGACACGAAAGGGAAGCAGTGGTTGGGAAGAGAGTGAGACAGGGTTGTAGCCTCTCCCCGATGCTATTCAATCTGTATATTGATTAAGCAGTAAAGGAAACAAAAGAAAATTTTGGAGTAGGCATTAAAGTTCATGGAGAAGAAATAAAAACGTTGAGGTTCGCCGATGACATTGTAATTCTGTCAGAGACAGCAAAGGACTTGGAAGAGCAGTTGAACGGAATGGACAGTGTCTTGAAATGAGGGTATAAGATGAACATCAACAAAAGTAAATCGAGGATAATGGAATGTAGTCGAATTAAGTCGGGTGATGCTGAGGGAATTAGATTAGGAAATGAGACACTTAAAGTAGTAAAGGATTTTTGCTATTTGGGAGCAAAATAACTGATGATGGTCGAAGTAGAGAGGATATAAAATGTAGACTGCCAATGGCAAGTAATGCGTTTCTGAAGAAGAGAAATTTGTTAACATCGAGTATTGATTTAAATGTCAGGAAGTCGTTTCTGAAAGTATTTGTATGGAGTGTAGCCAGGCATGGAAGTGAAACATGGACGATAACTAGTTTGGACAAGAAGAGAACAGAAGCTTTCGAAATGTGGTGCTACAGAAGACTGCTGAAGATTAAATGGGTAGATCACATAACTAATGATGAGGTATTGAATACAATTGGGGAGAAGAGGAGTTCGTGGCACAACTTGACTAGAAGAAGGGATCGGTTGGTAGGACATGTTCTGAGGCATCAAGGGATAACCAGTTTAGTACTGGAGGGCAGGGTGGAGGGTAAAAATCGTAGAGGGAGACCAAGAGATGAATACACTAAGCAGATTCGGAAAGATGTAGGCTGCAGTAGGTAGTGGGAGATGAAGAAGCTTGCACAGGATAGAGTGGCATGGAGAGCTGCATCAACAGTTTCAGGACTGAAGACGTCAACAACAACATCTTCCTTTTTAGGTAGTTATTTTGTTTTCTCGCATCGGCCACGTTTCGACCGGTATACGGCTCGAGTGTTTTCGCCTGCTGCCCAGCGATGACGGGGGAAGAACTGGCACGTGTCCTGCGGCCGCGCCACGTGCCGCATATTCGCCGCAGACGGCCTCTCCGGCGGTGAGTCCCTGAGCGTCCAATCATAAACAAGGGGTGCGCCGCATGACCGTGCATTAATTAAAGAGTGTGGCGCGGCCGCGCTGCCAATGTATCGACCTGATAATGCCCTTAGTCGGCAACCTGTCCGCGCGCCAACGCAATAACGAAGGCACTCGGCCTCCATCAGGCGGCAGCATCCGCTGTCTGGGCACGGGTGGGTGCCGCGCGCGGACGAAACAACCACCGGCGCGAACTCACGGAGCGTTCGAAGCTCTAGTGTGTCTCCTCTCGCCGCAGAAGGCCAGAACCTCTCAGTGGCACAGAAACAGACACTGTAAGTCGATCAAAATAACAAAGTGATTGAAAATCGAGAATGGGACGGGCTAATGTGGTCGGTTCACTTTAGTCCGCGCACGCAATACGACTGCGGAACGAACTGCTGTGCGTTGTTCTGCATGCTCTCATAGGCTGCCCGTTCATGCGCAACATGTGGTTTTCGACATAGCCTTATCACTTCCTGTGCACTTCCGTAATTACTCTTGTGTGCAAACCTTAAACACAACGGTGGCTTTCCCATGATGTGTCACTCTCTCTCTCTCTATTCGTTTAGTCGGTTCCGCCACTTTTTCCTGTCTTGCACTTTCTCCCGTAGACCTTCCAGGTTGGAACGCATTGCTTCTGTGATGCCATCGATCCATTTCATCCTCTGATGCCCTCTTCTTCTAGTTCCTTCAGTCTTCCCCAGCATTAATGTTTTTCCCAGCGAGGCATGCCTTAGCATTGTGTGTCCAAAGTAGGTCAGCTTTTGTTTTAACATTAGACCTTCCAGGGAGAAATCTGGTTTAATTTGCCCCAATATTGACCTGTTGGTTCTCTTTGCAGTCCATGGAACTCTAAGAAGTTTCCTCCAACGCCACAATTCGAAGGAGTCAATTTTTCGCCGTTCAGCCTTTCTATTGGTCCAGGTCCCACATCCATACACCACAACTGGAAAGACCATAGCCACCACAATACGGATCTTTGTTGCTAGTGTTATATCTCTGGACCTTATAACCTTGTCAAGGTTTGACATCGCCTGTCTACCGAGCAACAGGCGTCTCCGGATTTCATGGCTGCAGTCGCTATCAGCAGAGATCTGGCAACCGAGATAACTGAATGTGGTCACTACGTCCAGGGTTTTTCCTGCTATATCCCACGAATTGGTAGGTGTAATTGCCATAATTTTCGTTTTCTTCACATTCAGCCTAAGACCGGCCTTTTCACTTTCGTCTTTCACCTTCAGTAAGAGTGTTCTCAATTCTTCTTCGCTTTCTGCCAACAGGATCGTATCATCCGTCACTAGCAAATTACATACCTCAGTGAAACTTGGACTGTACATAGCAAGAACTGTTAGACAATGGTACAGAAGGTCATGCAAGAATTACGTAATGAGATGAACTGAAATGACACTGAATAATAATAATAATAATAATTATTATTATTATTATTATTATACTGAAGTCACCATAATTTACGATCGTATCCGGGGCATGGTTCTTGATGGAATCTGTGAACACCACAGACGGTAATGCATGCTCTGCAACGTGCTGCCACGCTCTCCAGAAGGTCGGTACGGAGTTCTTGCGGTAGGCAGTTCCATTCCTTCACAAGCGCGGTTGACAACTGCTGGATGGACAATACGTCGTTCCATGGCATCCCACATGTGCTCGGGGGATTTGAGTCGGGGCGAACGGGCTGGCCATTCCATTCGCCGAATATTCTCTCGTTCCGAGAGCTCCTCCAGCTGCGGAGTTCGATGCGGTCACGCACTGTCGTCCAGGGTGTGTAACCCATATTACAAGAAGTGTGATATTAACAGGTTGTCAGTTCTCAGTCACATAAACCAAGGCACATCACGACCAAATGTACTGATCATTCATGAAATTCAAATAAATATTGCTCCTCCATGTTTCTAAGCTGCATCCATTCTCGCTATCACATTTATTTCGAGTGACTGAAAGTTTGAAAACAAATAATTTTGTTCTTGATCCTTTTGTTAATTATTAATTTCATTGACAATATTTACTCAGATCTATGACTTGAATATACGAAAATGACGCTTAGGCATAGGTCGTTACAGATCAACTTTTTTAAATCACTGTACATTTGTGTTCTGGCTTGATCAATTAATTCTGTGTTAGTTAAAATGGTTTCCACATAGAACTATCAAAATATGAGAATGTTTTCTTATGTTTAAAATTTTACCTTAAAATTTCGTTATTTTTGTTGTCACGCTGCAGTTAAAATAATGTACCTCATTGACTATTTATTTCATTCAATTAGTTAGCTTGTTAGTTTCATATTGCATGGATCATTTGGTGATAAATCAGAAAGATAAAGAACCAGTCGTTTTGCGTTCACATCACAAATTACTTTCTAAATATAACCGCACATTGAACATAAACAAGACTTTCAATATTTCATTTTCATTAAGTTTTTGGAATATATGAATGAGAAAAAGTAATTTCTATTTACCTTGTCTTACATGTTACATTAGTAGAAATTCTTCAATGAAATGGAAAGAATTGTCAAGGGAAACCTTTTCTGGTTTGTTTCCAAATTTTACTTCACTGCCGGTCAGACATTTTATATCACTGGATAAGTTACAAAAAATTTTTGTCGTGACATTGTGCACCACTTTTTGTGCTAAAAACAAACTTAATGTGGAGTAATGAATGTCATTCTTCCTTCTGGTATTGTAACTATGCTTATCGTTGTTCCTTTTGAACTGCATCTGATTATTTACAACAAATTTTATGAGGGAATAAATATACAGTGAAGTAGTAGTCAGAATGCCCTAGTCCTTAAAGAGATGCCTATAAGATGATTTTGTGTGAGCACCACATATTATTTTTACAGCACATTTTTGAGCTTTGAAAACTTTCTATCTTAAAGATGAGTTACCCCAGAACATTTTTCCATATTATATTATTCACTGAAGGTATGCAAAATACATGGCCTTACTGGTTTGTCTCTCCCCATGATTTGTAATGACTCCAAGTGCAAATGTGGCTGAATTTACGTGTTACATTCTGTAATGAAGTCAAACTAACGTCCTGTATGTATCATTATGAGGCATAAATGAATCTGGGCGAAGGGTCTCTGTCTAAAAACAGTTGAAATATAATAAAATAGAAATGCAAATACGTGACCTTTACTAGCCATTGCGGTAGCTGTCTTTCACCAATCACGCGCTAGATATTGTTCTTAGATGTGAGTAATTGCGCGTACTTGCGTTTTACATCTGTTTTAGCGTAATTTTAAGAATCATAAACAAAATCCATCAGGGCCGAATGCACCTCTGGTTTGACGCACATTGAGAAGGAGCAAAGCTTGTAATTATCAGGACAGTATTTGTTCCGTTCAACTGTTCTTCCAAATCCTTTGCCGCCTAAGACGTACAGTCTTATCAATAAATTTGTAAGTTCCTCCCCCCTGAAATCTAATTCCTTTTTCAAATTTTACCGTGATTTACTCTGCTGTTTGTTAAATGTACCGATTCAATAACTTCAGTGATAGGATACAACCATGTCTCATTCCTTTTTCAAATATTGCTTTACTTTCATGTTCTTCTGCCCTTTATAGTTTTAGTTTCAGAAACCAGTACAAGTTGTACGTAACGCTGTATTTTGACCACTGATACCTGCAGGATTTCAAAGCGTTTATTCCATCCCCTTTCTTCGAATGGACAGTAAACCGTAAAATTCGTTCCTTCTTTTTAAATATACACCTTACACTGCCGTTTAGAGGACTGTGGCTAGTTCACCTAATGTCTGTCACTTTCACATTACCAAAGGACGCGGAGGATCGGTATGAGTTGTAGACTACCTCTTTGAAGCTACAGTTTTCACAAACCGTGTTACATCCATACTCAGCCACTGCTCTCGACAGCCAATTGTCAACAGTACACATTAGGACAAGAGCCTTACCTAGGACGTCAATGGGGTTGCCAGACACACGCGAGACATTTTCAGCCGCACTCACCTGCAACAGAAAGAAGAAGACAAATACAGACACTGTTCTGAACTGTGATTGTACAAGCTCATATAACCACTTTATCGCTTGCATAGAGAATAGACAGTCAGATGGTCGCTGCGTGAATAGCGTATTAGCAGTCTGATAGAGTGGTGCGCACGCAGTAGGTAGGTGAATGTTGTGTTCTGTGTAGAGAGAAAGAGAGATAGATACATAGAGAGAGAGAGAGAGAGAGAGAGAGAGAGAGAGAGAGAGAGAGAGAGAGAGAGAGGGAGAGCATTTATCGCGTTTGCTTTATGTCACCTGCAGCGTACATTACATTGGCAAAAATAGCACTCGCCATATGTTCACCTACGCGAAAATCATCGCTCGATATTCAGTGTTAACCTTATAGCACCCACTACAGACAGATGCCGTAGTACGACCCTAATGACTGGTGCCTTTTGCTACGTGACGATCCACCTTATTGCGTACATACGCTATGAGATTTAAAGTATCCGGACACGTGGCTGAAAATGACTTACAAGTTCGTGGCGCCCTCCATCGGTAATGTTGGATTTCAATATAGTCTTGGCCCACTCTTAGCCCTGATGACAGCTTCCACTCTCGCAGGCATACAATCAATCAGGCGCTAGAAAGTTCCTTGGGGAATAGCAAGCCATTCTTCACGAAGTGCTCCACTGAGGAGAGGTATCGATGTCGGTCGGTGAGGCCTGGCACGAAGACGGCGTTCCAAAACATCCAAAAGGTGTTCCATAGGATTCAGGTCAGGACCCTATGCAGACCAGCTATTACAGGGATGTTTTTGTCGTGTAATCACGCTGCCACAGGCTGTGCATTATGAACAGGTGCTCGATCGTGTTGAAAGATGCAGTTGCCATCCCCGAATTGCTCTTCAACACTGGAAAGCAAAAAGGTGCTTAAAACATCAATGTAGGCCCGTGCAGCCGGCCGCGGTGGTCTAGCGGTTCTAGGCGCTCAGTCCGGAACTGCGCGACTGCTACGGTCGCAGGTTCGAATCCTGCCTCGGGCATGGATGTGTGTGATGTCCTTAGGTTAGTTAGGTTTAATGAGTTCTAAGTTCTAGGGGACTGATGACCACAAATGTTTGATGGATCCACACTAAACAACAAGGGGTGCAAGCCCCCTCTATGAAAAACACGACCACAACATAACAGCCGGCCGGAGTGGCCGTGCGGTTCTAGGCGCTGCAGTCTGGAGCCGAGCGACCGCTACGGTCGCATGTTCGAATCCTGCCTCGGGCATGGATGTGTATGATGTCCTTAGGTTAGTTAGGTTTAATTAGTTCTAAGTTCTAGGCGACTGATGACCTCAGAAGTTAAGTCGCATAGTGCTCAGAGCCATTTGAGCCATAACACCACCGCCTCCGAATTTTAATGTTGGCACTACACACGCTGGCAGATGACGTTTACCGGGCATTCGCCATACCCACACCCTGCCAGCGGAATGCCACATTGTGTACCGTTATTCGTCACTCCACACAAAGTTCAGTTCGATCCCAGCGAAACCCTACATTTCAGCAGGATAATGCACGACCGCATGTTGCAGGTCCTGTACGGGCCTTTCTAGATACAAATAATGTTCGACTGCTGCCCTGGCCAGCACATTCTCCAGATCTCTCACCAATTGAAAACGTTTGGTCAATGGTGGCCCGAGCAACTGGCTCCTCACAATGAACCAGTCACTACTCTAGATGAACTGTGGTATCGTGTTGAAGCTGCATGGGCAGCTGTACCTGTACACGCCATCCCATCTCTGTTTGAATCAATGCCCAGGCGTATCAAGGCCGATATTACGGCCAGAGGTGGTTGTTCTGGGTACTGATTTCTCACTATCTATGCATCCAAATTGCGTGAAAATGTAATCACACGTCAGTTCTAGTATAATATATTTGTCCAATGGATACCCGGTTATCATTTGCATTTCTTCCTGGTGTAGCAATTTTAATGGCCAGTAGTGTACACGTGTGCTTTGCGTGTATGAGCACGGGCCGTATTTACAGCGTTCGTTCTACGCTGCTATGATCGTTATCATGAGATAAACCTGATGATGCCGTATCCGGGCGAAACGCGTCGTTCTTGAGTTTTTAAGCAACATTGTCTTTGTTATATTAACAGAAATACACTAGAGTTGCTAACAGCCTGTGAACGAAACCACGTTACAGCTGAGAAAGGAACCCTAGTAGATAACTGTAGTCTCCCTGACAGCATCAACCACCTAACACCAAAATTTTTCACTTCTTTTGCTTTGGAAATGGGTGCGAGGACTACTGAATGATTCAGGCAGGTACGTCGTTTACTTTGAGTTCGCCACTCGAGAGGCGAATCTTGCCCGGCAGACCGTGAGGACAGAGAGTCAGCTCGCAGCGGAGAGCGGCAGTGGGGCGGAAGATGGCGCGATTTGGGGGGCGGCGGCGGCCGCCTTATGGCTGTAGGAATGCGGGATGCGGCCGGCCCTGCGGGGGCGGAAACCGCGGGCCTCGTTTAAAGCGAGACTGAGTGGGCCCTGGAGGCCCGGCGGGCGCCGGCCACGCGTAAATCTGCTGCCGGGCGGCCCGCCTCGCCGAGCCTGGCCGCCGCCATCACCAGAGGTTACGCGCCGCTAAACTCGCTGCCCGTTTACGGCGCGCCGCGCGCCCTCTGACCCGACCGGAAACAAATGGCATTAACTGCTGCGAGCACTGCTTCTCTCCTCTAACTAAGCTCTTACGAAAATTTGTTCACCGCCGGTATCTGGAAACATTTCGAGAGCCAAGGTAAATCTCGACAGAATTTTTGCAAATAGTAAAAACTACGTGAGGCAATACTGACCCTACGACTTATCTTAGAAAATAGATTAGGGAAAGGCAAACCTACATTTCTAGCATTTGTAGACTCAGAGAAAGCTTTTGACAATGTTGACTGGAATATTCTCTTTCAAATTCTGAAGGTGGCAGGGGTAAAATACAGGGAGAGAAATGCTGTTCACAATTTGTACAGAAACCAGATGGCAGTTATAAGAGTCGAGGGGGATGAAAAGGAAGCAGTGGTTGTGAAGGGAGTGAGACAGGGTTGTAGCCTCTCCCCGATGTTATTCAATCTGTATATTGATTAAGCAGTAAAGGAAACAAAAGAAAAATTTGGAGTAGGAATTAAAATCCATGGAGAAGAAATAAAAACTTCAAGGTTCGCCGATGACATTGTAATTCTGCCAGAGACAGCAAAGGAATTGGAAGAGCAGTTGAACGGAATGGACAGGGTCCTGAAAGGAGCATATAATATGAACATTAACAAAAGCAAAACGAGGATAATGGAATGTAATCGAATTAAGTCGGGTGATGCTGCAGGAATTAGATTAGGAAATGAGACGTTTAAAGTAGTAAATGAGTTTTGCTATTTGGGGAGCAAAATAACTGATGATGGTCGAAGTAGAGAGGATATAAAATGTAGACTGGCAATGGCAAGGAAAGCGTTTCTGAAGAAGAGAAATTTGTTAACATCGAGTATAGATTTAAGTGTCAGGAAGTCGCTTCTGAAAGTATTTGTATGGAGTGTAGACTTGTATGGAAGTGAAACGTGGACGATAAATAGTTTAGACAAGAAGAGAATAGAAGCTTTCGAAATGTGGTGCTACAGAAGAATGCTGAAGATTAGATGGATAGATCACATAATTAATGAGGAGGTATTGAATAGAATTGGGGAGAAGAGGAGTTTGTGGCACAACTTGACTAGAAGAAGGGATCGGTTCGTAGGACATATTCTCATGCATCAAGGGATCACTAATTTAATATTGGAGGGCAGCATGGAGGGTAAAAATCGTAGAGGGAGACCAAGAGATGAATACATTAAACAGATTCAGAAGGATGTAGGCTGCAGTAGGTAGTGGGAGATGAAGAAGCTTGCACAGGATAGAGTAGCATGGAGAGCTGCATCAAACCAGTCTCTGGACTGAAGACCACAACAACAACAGTAAAAAACCGATAACCCCCACCACACCTACGACTCTTTAAAAAATCAAACTCCCATGTATAAAACGTCATACCTCTCGGACTACGTTTCGCACAATCGGAATACATTCAGTAGTCTATGTGGACGTCATCTGCAAAATGTATGAATAGAGTTAATAGTAAAGAAGCTATAAATGAAATCGTCGTCCTCGATGCTGCAGTTTTACTGCATGAACAGAGAAAGTGCAGTAAGCGATAAACTATTTCATTTCATCGTTTTATGGGGAGTGTTTCCTAGAAAACGTTTCGTAAAGGTTTGAAATTATGTATACAGATTGTTGCAAGTCACTAAGTGCTCTCATTCTCACGCACTTGATGAATATAGTGTGGATAATTTTCGAGCCATGGGTTATGCTACCACAAGACTTACAGGGAGATTCAACGGCCCCTACCGACTCCATTTTATGCAACCCGCAATGTTGTAGATGGCGTTCATAAGCCACGCGCGTGATTTTCATATTCTCTTTCCGGCTACGCGCAAACTATTAGTCCTACAGAAAAAAATGAACAGTAGTAAGTTTAAAGCAGCTAAATTTTGTACAGGGATACGTTTTCGCTGGAGGCTATGGTTTTCGAGTTCTTCAAGAGAAATGTCCAAAAGTAACCAACAAACGCACCTCCATCCCCACACTCATCCTTCACCAGTCAAGATTTCTAGTATGTTGCTCGTGGCACTCCCTCCTACCACTGCACAAACATTTGCGACTATGCTAATTATTCCCGACATTCGACCTTTTCTGGTATCTATTGATTGAGCTATTATGCTACCAGGCACAGTCGGCTATTTCGTTAACATTACTAATTTAAACGTTCCCGTAAGGATAATGAAAGGAAAACAACTTTTATAAAGGTTACACTAAAATTAATTACGTTGACAATTCGATCCAAACTTAACCCTAACAAGCACAGTAGTTTCGTAGTGAGAAGGCTTGGAGAATACAACGATATAATTGTTTGTTTTATGCGGTTAAATTCACAAAACTGTTGGGTAAAATTTACACAAACGTAATTTGTAAGTTCTCAACTAAGACAGTGGCGCAATAAGGCCAATCAATGAACACAGAAAAAGATTGATTGTCCAAAATAATTCGCTCAGTCGCAAATTGTTGTATGTTGCCTAGCATTTACTGCCAACATTTGGATCCTCTCCAATAACAGATCAGAAGAAATCTTATCGGTGCTGAATCTCCATGAAATTATGACAAAAACTGGTCTCTAAATTTGATATGAGAATAGACAATACATGGAAAAGAACACATTGGGAATCTAAAATCAAACTTTAATTTCTCGAGTATACAAATTCAGTTATGTATGGAAATTACTGAATCAGCTGAGCTAAACTAGAAAGCTAATAAAGAAAGAATTACAAAACTACAAAGTATATACAAATTCACTTGGAACAGTTACAGTAATACATCTACGTCACAAATGTAACATTACACCGTTATATCATATCTATTAAAAAAGAAGCTTTTTGAACATCTGATACTATGATAATTGGTGGCAGATTCCAGTAACTTAGGAAGACGCGATTGTCGAAGTATAGACATTTCACAGTCTCATACCACGAGTCAAAAACAAAGTTCTAGAACATTCGAAAGAAATCTGGAAATACTGTACTGCTAACAAAGGCAAGTTGTATGTGACTTCTCTAACAACGCTACCACAACAAAGGTCAAAAATTAATTATGATTGTAGTGTTGCTCACGCTGCTAAATATTACATTTTCCGGCAACAACAAAGTTATATTATGTGGCAGGTGTCATTAGAGCACAGTTAATGAAGTCATTTCTTGAAATAATGGATAAACTAGGATAAACGCTGGTCTCGTTGTGAACTCATGGCTCAATCGTCGAAAATCTAGGTAGTGATGATTCCAAGCTCGGATGCAAAGAGGCTTAGGTGTTATTCTGCGATATTCAAAAGTTTTATAGATGTGTTTCATAAACCATTCTTGAAGATTAAACTTTTGCAAGTTAGGACAATGGTGATGTAAAAAAGTAATCAGCACTCGGAATTTAAGTTACAGTTCTTTTTCATTACTTTTGTTGCAATATCACGTAACTCGTTCCAAAACATCACTTCACAATATAAAACATTATTGAAAATATCTTCCTCACTGTTAAAGTTCACATTTCATAAACTGACTGCAATTTGCGTCTTTTTAACATGACGACCAAAGCTTGACGCTCTAATAACCGCTTACGCGCCCAAAAATCAGAGTTACAAGTACGTCAAAGATCATAGTGACAAAAGAAAGAATACACATAAGAATAATATCACTGCAAAATATATATATATATATATATATATATATATATATATATATATATATATATATATAGGTACCTCTACATTAATGAAATCAAATCTGAATGTTGTCACAGAAATATGTTAACTATTTTACAGAAACACAGTAGAATATTGCTGGTATCGAGAGGTTGAGGTGAGGTGCCATAATGGTTACGTAATTCAAGTACCATTACCCAGGTGGGAATTCCTCTAACCATAGGTTCATCGATCAAAAGATTAACAGTCGTCACTCTTGAAACCGAACAAGAATTGGATTCAATCTCGGCAGTTTCCCAGCTCCTCTCTTTAGAATCGGATTTTTGAACAACCCTCAACGCGATTGTGATGATAAATCTATATCAGAAATAATACGTTTATTCTCCACGCGTTCTAAACGTGAAGATAAAAAGTAAAGTCGTATGGCATTGTTACGCGGGGAAGGGGGGTTCAGCTGGCTAATTGGATACGTTTTTCTGTCTCACTGGCGCCTTTCCTCAGTGAAGTGTTTAAATATATGTGATGTGTGCAGGTGACTCTAACGGGTCTGTGTAGTGCAGTGCTTCCGTTGGATGATTCACGTCGGGATCAAGCCGAGATAGTGTTTGTGTACGGCCAAGCAGATGATAATGGTCGAAAGTCAGCACGGCTATACCAAAGCAAGTACCCTCATAGACGCCGACCACACCACACAACATTTAAGGCTCTTATTGGGCGTTTATGTGACGATGGGTCCTTTCAGATAGAAGAAATTGCTGGGACGAAGTTTGAAATATTTTATGATGTCGTTGGTGTCTGTGAGAATAACTGTTTTGGTATAGACGTGCTGCCTCTCGACAATTTCCATTTCCTTGGCCGTACTCGGACACAACCTCTGCTCGTTCCCGGCATGAAAACCGGACAATTCTGCTGATTATAGTACGCTGCGTCAGTCTCACAGCCTACAGCACACAAAGAACACACGGCACGTGATCAGACGAACAGTCATTAGTCAGAACCATCTACCGTGGCAACAACGCATTTCCGGAGACGTGTTCAAAATGCCTTTTTTCCTCCATTTCCAGTCAGGAGCCCGTCCTTTTAGTTTGTCGGTTTTATTAATGTTCACCCTATATGCGGAAGAGAGGCAGCATGGCTATGCCAATCATACTTCGCAAGCAAGCCTACAGAGCATGACAGAGGGGACGTGTACCACTGTTAGACTTCTCTTTGTTCCATTCACTAACGGAGCGATTCCGTAAAATTTCCGATTTGTCTCGTCTTCGCAGACCTGGCGCAAGATGTGTGTTGGTTGGCAGCAGGATCGTTCTGCAGTCTGTCGAAAGTGCCAATTGCCTTAACTTCATCAATAATGTTTCGTTCGTACAGCTCATCCCATTTCATGTCGCTTTGCAACGATGTGCACAGATAATTAATCAACGTGACTGTATCAGGCAGCACAGCACTAATAGCCTACTGTATTTGAACAGAATATGATTGTAATTCATACTCATCTTTATTAACTTACATTTTCCCACATTTAGACTAAGCAGACATTGACCACACCAATGTAAACTTTGTCTTAGTCGTCCTGTGTTCTACTGACACTCAACAACTGCACTTTCCCGTACACCACAGAGTCATCAGCAAACACTCGCAGATGCTGCTCATCCTATCCATCAGGTCGTTTAAGTACACAGAGATCAGAAGTGAATGTATTACAGTTCCCTGAGGCCCTGCTGAAGATACTTTCGTCTCCGATGAACACTCGCCGTCCAGGACTACGTACCGGTTTCTACTATTCGACAGGTTTGCGAGCAACTCAGGTATCTGAGAACCTGTTCCGCATACTACGATCTGCAATGTGGCTCTGCTATTGTGTTGTATTGCGTTATGATTTTGTTTAATGATGTGTTGGGTATAAAGGTTGGCAGTGTGATGTACGAAGTACCAAGTGCCAAATAATGAACATGGAGAACCAATTGCCTCATTCGCAGCTCACTTAAGAGAAGGATGGTTGCAAGAAACCGACCGTGTTCTCGTTGAAGGTACTACAGCAGCATTCATCTGAAGCGATTTATTGGGGCCTCTGGGGTTCCCAACCTGAAGGTAATTGTTCCCTGACGAGTAAAATGAAATTTTCTGAGAGGTGCGAACTAAACGATTCGATTATGTTTCAGTCAGCTCTTTTCAGAATGTCATTACTATTCTCATAATTTTGTAAGGCTCTAATATTAACTACATAAGTTATCAATGATTACTTTTTCTCAATTGCTAGCATTAATGCGATGAGGTTACAGGTTCCTCACATGGTCCACCCAGTACACAAATATCTTGTGCTTTGTCCCATACATCGCTGATGATAGAAGTGAGACGAACAAACATACAAACGCTAAATATCTCAAGAAAACGTCTTCTCTAAGTTAGGGATAGTACCTGCAATAGTCCAGAAATTGGTTCTTACTCGCTTGGAAACAGATAAATGAATTAAGTGACAGAACAACATAGCAGTAACTACACAAGAGCTACTGTAGTGCAGTACATAATGGTATTATTATTATTATTATAATTGTGGTTGTTGTTGTGGGCTTCACTCCAGAAACTGGTTTGATGCAGCTCTCCATGATACTCTATCCTGCGCAAGCTTCATCATCTCCTAGTACCTTCTGCAAAATACATCCTTCTGAATCTGTTTAGTGTATTCATCTCTTGGTCTCCCTCTACGATTTTTACCCTCCACCCTGCCCTCCAATACTAAATTGGTGATCCCTTGATGCCTCAGAACATGTCCTACCAACCGATTCCTTTCTCTAGTCAAGTCGTGCCACAAATTTCTCTTCTCTCCAATTCTATTCAATACCTCCTCATTAGTTATCCGATCTACCCATCTAACCTTCAGCATTCTTCTGTGGCACCACAATTCGAAAGCTTCTATTCTCTTCTTGTCCAAACTATTTATGGTCCACGTTTCACTTCCATACATGGCTACACTCCATACAAATATTTTCAGAAGCGACTTCCTGACACTTAAATCTATACTCGATGTTAACAAATTTCTCTTCTTCAGAAACGCTTTCCTTGCCATTGCCAGTCTACATTTTATATCCTCTCTACTTCGACCGTCATCAGTTATTTTGCTCCCCAAATAGCAAAACTCATTTACTACTTTAAACGTCTCATTTCCTAATCTAATTCCTGCAGCATCACCCGACTTAATTCGATTACATTCCATTATTCTCGTTTTGCTTCTGTTGATGTTCATCTTATATCCTCCTTTCAAGATACTGACCATTCCGTTCAACTGCTCTTCCAGGTGCTTTGCTGTCTCTGACAGAATTACAATGTCATCGGCGAACCTCAAAGTTTTTATTTCTTCTCCGTGGATTTTAATTCCTGCTCCGAATTTTTCTTTTGTTTCCTCGATTGCTTGCTCAATATACAGATTAAATAACATCGGGTATAGGCTACAACCCTGTCTCACTCCCTTCCCAGCCACTGCTTCCCTTTCATGCCCCTCGACTCTTATAACTGCCATTTGGTTTCTGTACAAATCATAAATAGCCTTTCGCTCCCTGTATTTTACCCCTGCCACCTTCAGAATTTGAAAAAGAGTTTTCCAATCAATATTGTCAAAAGCTTTCTCTAGGTCTATTATTATTATTATTGTTATTATTATTATTAGAGTGGTTAGACCCAAAGCATAATAGCCTGAAGTCGTCCAATGTCTACTAGTTCAGAAGTAAGGAGTGCAGCACTCAAGTGATTTACAAACAGTCAGTGTAGTGCACTCGTCTGAACTTATTTAATTTAAAACGGGGTTGGAGGGTGCAGGTCAAGCAAGTGCCTCAATGGAGAGGAGTAACGCAGGGGAAGTATGTTTTATAACAAGTGTTTGCTTTCACTGTGGATAGTTAGCTTTCTTATCTGACAAGCAGTTGTGAGTAGCACTTGTGATGCACCATGTATTCCTTCGTTATTAATTCCAACACACACACACACACACACACAGACTACTTTCATCTTTTTAAAAATAAAAATTTTCCAATAAATGTCTTCCATTCTACAGTTTAGATAGGTGCTGAAGTTGGTGATAAGGGTGGAGGGTATGGGGCAGGGGTACTAGCTAATGTCTGACTGCACACAGGGGTAATGGTGTAAAAAAGGTTGGGAATCACTGCTCTGGTCTGTCTGTTTTGCCTGCTTCTAGTGGGTACTTGGAGAGCGATATTCGATACCAAACCAACGCTAGAAAAGGAGAGTATATTAGAGGCAGTGACGGTGCGTCGCCTAGCAACTCGATTTGGGAATGCTCCCCGGACAAGAACAGAATTCGGCGAGTGGTGGGACTCGACTCTCCATTAGGCCTACGCGAGTTGTCGATGCCCTAATGAGCTGTGTAAATACGCCACACGTCGATACCTGGAGATCCACTTTAAGGCCTGCCAGGTCTCCGCGCTGAATGCCCGGCCGCGTTGATAATTTGCGGCCAGTGTGCTGCCTGAGGAAACGTAACGCCTCGGAGCGCGTGCCTCAACAGCCCGTCGAGCGCAGGTTAACGAACCCGCGCGCAGCAGCCGCGGCCAATTAAACTGGAGTCTGTCGTGGTCGGGAGGTGCACTTTGCGCAGGCAATAACCGCAACCAATTATCCCACCGTTGGCTCGTAAGGGGCCAGGGACGGCGCACGCTCTGGAAACTGGAAGAAAGCCACCTGATGACCATCTCTCCGCTCCTCCCAACTTCTGGCATCGTCGGTGCTCTAAATGAGGCAGAGTTGGGCGAATTTCTGACTTGAAGTTCCACTTATTCCATCAATCTGCGTGCATGAGGCTGCACATGAAGCCATCCAAGTCCTTATTGACTGGTGGCCCTTGCAGCTCCACTAACATCTTTCCATTGTAATGCACTGCAAAGAACACTGGGAAGTTCTCGCTTGTTTATGAAACTGCATTCTACAGTACCACAGTCTGCCATACACAGTCGCGACACTCAGTGCTGTTGAACAGCTCACAAGTAGAACTACACTAGCGCCCTAGCGGCGATAAGGCCAGCCGTAAGATTAATGGTTGTTTTTAATTACTTTTCTACTTAATTAACGAAACAGTTACTATATTTTTGCGTTCCAACCATTAGTAAATTATCAAGTGGCATTAATTATTGTAAAATAAATGTGAAAACAGCCGAACCTCACTGATTCAGTGACAAAAGCTACAATTTGTTCACGAAGAGATACTTACAAATATTTGTATAACTGCAGCTTACTCCTCTGAAAGCAGTCCCCCCCTCCCCCTTCCATCCTGTTTTTCCCCGCCTACACTCTCTTTGATTCCATTCTCTCCCCCGACTCCTTTTGCATTCCCGTCCTCTGCCTTCCCCACTACCTCTCAGGTCCGCCCTGCGCCCCCTGTCCCTTTACGTGTCCTCTCCCTCCATCAGCTCCTCTCCCCTCCTTTGTTTTTTCCTCTGCCCCCCCTTCCCCACCATCTGTCCGGGTCCTCCCACGCCCCCCTTTTTTTTTTGAAGTGTTGCGAACAGAAACCATACTGTCGCTAGGTGCGAACAGAAACCAGATTGTCGCAGTGTTTTTAATTTCTGTCTCCTATTGTACTTGTCTGCTTACTGTGTGTCTAAATTAGCATCACCAACCCTTTGTTTTTATATTTTGACTTCCATAATTTTCCGCCATTTTAAAATTTAAAAAGTCACAGATTTGACCGCCTGTTTTTATTGTTTATTATCTTATTATTATATTTTTAAATTTTCTGTATGCTGAACAGCGGTTTACTAAGCTGCTGCCAGTCCGCCCCCTCTGGGGGGGGGGGGGGGATCGAAGCCCAATAAAAGAAAAAAAAACTGAAACCACGAGAATGTAAACACACAATTCATGCATGAGAGGCATTTATTTCTGTTTCTCTTCACACGCAAAAATGATGTTTTGCTGTCCATTAATTCGCACATTATTACTCATCTCTCGACTTCCTAATAGACGAATATTTTTGTAAAGATACTAATTGCTTTTGCTTCAATTGTGGATTCTTGCCGTTTGTGGCTCAGACATAGCAATAAATGTGGAACTGGTTTATTCTGTGTTGGGAAGAAGTTTTATTGCTTTTGGCGTTTTATTATCACGTCTGTATGGTTTCCCCTTCGGATACAGTTGATATGGCTTGTTTAGTGCGTTAAGTAATGTAGGTATTGCATTCCACAGAAGTTTCCCGCGTTCCTACTCACTGATTTGACTGGAAGTGTAATCAAGGAAATTTCGCGTTTTAACGTTACGACGTCTTTTTGCAAAACGTCAGGTCTTCTGCGGTTTACTAAGCATTTTTTTTGTTCTTAAAAGAAAATGACATCCTCCAGAAATATCTGTGGGTTAAAGAGAACGGTAAATAAACTGTCATGTGGTGCACTGTTTCAAACCTCCCAGTATCTTCAGGAAACAAACGAGACAACTGTAGCGCCTTTTTTTTAGTTAATGTACATATTTATGTCACTAAACAGCTTCTTATTGTAAAAACTATGTTACAAATTAACATCCGGTATTGTATTCAGAAGAGTGGCGTTCCGTTCACTTGGACAGCTGCTGTCGCAGTGTACAACAAAATTAGCAGATGTGTCATGACTAAATGAGTTGATTGTGATAGTACCTCATGGGCAGATACATACAGCCAAGCGCAGAAATTTCCACACATACCACCTTATCAACGCCTAGACTCCCTCATACAGTGGCGAGCCAAAACATTATATCCACTTGCTTTAACAGCGTCTCACACAAGATTTTGGAAGCCTGCTTTTCAAAATGAACCTAATGCCAACGCGTTCAGACAACGTTTCTTCTAGTGTACGGCCCGCGAATCGAAGAGAACGGGGTTAAGTAGATGTCGCTTAACTATATAGCTTCAAATATTATATACTGTAATTGGGTGCCAATGTACAGGTGTATATTTAGGATATAAATCTCAGGGACGGGATAATGTTTGAGAAATGGAAGACGTAAGATCTTTGGCAACACTTTTGGCAAATGGTATTTCCCTATGCAGATCTGGATTTCAGAAAGGAGTCTTTGGTGCGGGAAGCGTGATGACAGTTTGAAATTCGGTCTTCCTCTGGAAAGTCAAATAGAAGGAATACAATGATTGCACAGTATGTCCACATGAAACTTCCTGATATCCAAATACAGTTTTAAAAAAATGAAACATAGATACTTGCGATCTGCTGCATCACGTAAAGCAACTCTAAAAGTTTTATGTAATATTTTTTTACTAAACGATTCCTTTTCTTTTCTTTTAAGTGCTAAATAATTACCCGAAATGACTACACTTCAAAATGGAGTCCGAAGGAGGGTGCGGTACGCGGAAACGAAATCACCCATTACTGTCTAAAGAAAATTTCGACGTGAAATTCAAAGGGAGCTAGGCTACCAGACGTTAAGGAGTTTAAGGCTTGTATGACCCGTTCTTTGTCACTGGGAGTCCAAACAGGTTGAGCCATTCCTGGCAGAAAACGAACACTCGATGAATTGGTAGAGGAGAACAGAGACGCCCATCAGAGTCAGTTTTCAGAGAATCCCGAGAGATAAATATCCTTCACACAAAAGTTCACGAGGGGCTGGATAAATGACTTCGTTTTCACGCTTACAAGGTTCAGACTATGCAAGCATTGAGGCTAAACAACTTGCAGCTCCGCCATGAATTTGCCATTCTGATGCTGGGCCGTACCGGGAATCATCCTCACTGTTGTGGGTTGGCAGGAGAGCCAACGCCGTTTTACTAGAGGAAGCCGAAAGGCACGCGTTTTAGCTCACGCAGGCTGGCGTGAGGTCTGGAACAGGACAAGGAAATTAGAATTTAGAAAAAACGGACGTAGCTGGTGGAATACTTAACTTTAATCCATAAATGGTGAACGTCGCTCTTGACGGTACATTATTCATAATATCAATAGTAACTGGTAATGGCGCCTTGTTAGGTCGTAGCAAATGACGTAGCTGAAGGCTATGCTAACTATCGTCTCGGCAAATGAGAGCGTATTTTGTCAGTGAACCATCGCTAGCAAAGTCGGCTGTACAACTGGGGCGAGTGCTAGGAAGTCTCTCTAGACCTGCCGTGTGGTGGCGCTCGGTCTGCAACCACTGATAGTGGCGACACGAGGGTCCGACGTATACTAACGGGCCGCGGCCGATTTAAGGGCTACCACCTAGCAAGTGTGGTGTCTGGCGGTGACACCACACTCACTATTTACGAAATATAATTTCCCTAACTATTTGTGAAATATCGAACAAGCGTGCATGTCCGAAGGAACATTGCGTCGTAGTTCTTTCAAGCACAGGAACTGCAATACTGTATTCATCCGCCAGCACCAGGCTAGCGACTTTTGATTAAATGTCTCCCTTGTAGCGGAATTACCGTCAATGTACGAGTGCAGGTTCAGGACACGTGCACGAAGAGATATGGAAGTTTGGGTCTGGTCGTAAAGCGTGCATGATTAACCGGAATGTTTAAGGCGACCGCTCGCGACAAATTCGGGTTCGAGTCCCGGTGTGGCACAAATTTTCAACGTCGTCATTCCATTCTACAGCTGGAGGTTGGCTGTATTCTCAAGTGCGAATACATTTCCGGTATATCTGAAAATGTTTGCACAAATTTGCAGTAAGATCTTGATACGATTTGAAAGTGATGGGAAGATTGACAACTTGTTTTATGTGCTCAGAAAAACCTGAGCAGAAATGACAGCTTTTTGCCTTGTTTACGCGATGTACCGCCATCTGTATACGTGCATACCGTTGTCACAAGACTTATACACTCCTGGAAATGGAAAAAAGAACACATTGACACCGGTGTGTCAGACCCACCATACTTGCTCCGGACACTGCGAGAGGGCTGTACAAGCAATGATCACACGCACGGCACAGCAGACACACCAGGAACCGCGGTGTTGGCCGTCGAATGGCGCTAGCTGCGCAGCATTTGTGCACCGCCGCCGTCAGTGTCAGCCAGTTTGCCGTGGCATACGGAGCTCCATCGCAGTCTTTAACACTGGTAGCATGCCGCGACAGCGTGGACGTGAACCGTATGTGCAGTTGACGGACTTTGAGCGAGGGCGTATAGAGGGCATGCGGGAGGCCGGGTGGACGTACCGCCGAATTGCTCAACACGTGGGGCGTGAGGTCTCCACAGTACATCGATGTTGTCGCCAGTGGTCGGCGGAAGGTGCACGTGCCCGTCGACCTGGGACCGGACCGCAGCGACGCACGGATGCACGCCAAGACCGTAGGATCCTACGCAGTGCCGTAGGGGACCGCACCGCCACTTCCCAGCAAATTAGGGACACTGTTGCTCCTGGGGTATCGGCGAGGACCATTCGCAACCGTCTCCATGAAGCTGGGTTACGGTCCCGCACACCGTTAGGCCGTCTTCCGCTCACGCCCCAACATCGTGCAGCCCGCCTCCAGTGGTGTCGCGACAGGCGTGAATGGAGGGACGAATGGAGACGTGTCGTCTTCAGCGATGAGAGTCGCTTCTGCCTTGGTGCTAATGATGGTCGTATGCGTGTTTGGCGCCGTGCAGGTGAGCGCCACAATCAGGACTGCATACGACCGAGGCACACAGGGCCAACACCCGGCATCATGGTGTGGGGAGCGATCTCCTACACTGGCCGTACACCACTGGTGCTCGTCGAGGGGACACTGAATAGTGCACGGTACATCCAAACCGTCATCGAACCCATCGTTCTACCATTCCTAGACCGGCAAGGGAACTTGCTGTTCCAACAGGACAATGCACGTCCGCATGTATCCCGTGCCACCCAACGTGCTCTAGAAGGTGTAAGTCAACTACCCTGGCCAGCAAGATCTCCGGATCTGTCCCCCATTGAGCATGTTTGGGACTGGATGAAGCGTCGTCTCACGCGGTCTGCACGTCCAGCACGAACGCTGGTCCAACTGAGGCGCCAGGTGTAAATGGCGTGGCAAGCCGTTCCACAGGACTACATCCAGCATCTCTACGATCGTCTCCATGGGAGAATAGCAGCCTGCATTGCTGCGAAAGGTGGATATACACTGTACTAGTGCCGACATTGTGCATGCTCTGTTGCCTGTGTCTATGTGCCTGTGGTTCTGTCAGTGTGATCATGTGATGTATCTGACCCCAGGAATGTATCAATAAAGTTTCCCCTTCCTGGGACAATGAATTCACGGTGTTCTTATTTCTATTTCCAGGAGTGTATATTGGGTGGGAATGTTCTGCAGAAACGAAAGTACCATCCGATGTTCCCCAAATTTTTTTCAATACCTTCCTCAAAGAAGTCTGCCGCCTGACTTGTTAACCACTGGATGACCAATGTTTTGACTTCGTCACCGTCTTGAAGACGCTGACCGCCTAGGTATTTCTTCAAGTGCAGGAACAGATGGTAGTCACTGCGCGCAAGATCGGTGATGTACGGAGGATGATCTAGAGTTTCCCATCGAAAAGATGTGCTGAGATCTTTGGTCTGATTCGCCACATGCTGACGGGCATTGTCTTGCAGCAAAACGATGCGCTTGCTCAACTTCCATGGACTGTTGCTTTGATTCTGGTGTGACGTGGCAACCCATGTTTCATCGCCGGTAACAATTTGGCTTAAGAAATCATCACCGTCGTTGTGGTACCGCTCAAAGAAAGTCAATGCACTGTCTAAACGTTTGGTTTTGTGCACGTCCGTTAACATTTTCGGTACCCAACGTGCTCACAATTTTCGGTAATTCAGGTGCTCGGTCACAATGTCATAAGGAGGAAATCGTAAAGCGTCTGTTTTCTCTCACCTTATTGTCCACTTACTGCACCAAACTTTCATTAACAACCGAAGGACGCCCACTCCGTTGTTCATCATGCACATTTGTGCGGCCATCTTTAAATGCTCTCACCCACTTTCTTACCATTCCATCATTCATAATGTTTTCTCCGTAAACTGCACGATGAACATCGATCGCTTTTAGTCCTTTAGCACTAAGAAATCTTATAACAGCCCGTACTTCACAGTCGGCGGGACTCACGATTATCGGAGGCCTCTTAGACACTCAGTACGTAAACAGGGAAGAATCAGACTGTCATGGCGTCAGTGCGTAGATTAAGGTACAGGCTTTCGTGTAAAAATAAAATTATTGAGATATCTTAGGACGTCTTTTTTAATTTCAAAACGGTACTTACTTAAAAAACACGTCTCGTATCATTGTCCGACAACCATAAGGAATTGCAGAAAGTCTTGTATGAAATGTACACTTATAAACGAACCGCACCTACTCGTTATCACCGATCTCGCCCATATTTATGGCAAGCAGGGCTTGACCAGAAATGAAAGTGACGGAAGTGGGAGCTACAGATGTCCGACCGTTTAGAAAGAAATAACACATGAACCATTTATGTTAGCGAAGTTTCCACGCAGCGCTTGGAGCAGGAGAAGTACAAAACGGTAATATGAGGCTCGTAGTATCGAGTCGGTAAGCGGAAAATTTTTTATTTTCAATTTTTACGTTTTTTTTTGAGTTATTAACCTTCTGACTGGTTTGATGCCACCCGCCAAGAATTCCTCTCCTGTGTCATCTTCTTCATCTCACTTGCAACCTACGTCCACAGTTATTTGCTGGATATATTCCATTCTCTGTCTTCCACTTCAGTTTTTGCCCCCTATAGTTCTCTCTAGTACCAGATAAGTTGTTCCCTGATGAGTTAACAGATGTCCTGCCATTCTGTACCTTCTTCTTATCAATGTTTTCTATATATTCCTTTCTCTTCCGAGTCTGTCGGGAACCTCCTCATTTCTTACTTTATCGGTCCACCTAATTTTCAACAGTCGTCTGTAGCATCACGTCTCGAATGCTTCCGCTTTTTTCTGTCCCGATTTTACCACAGTCCATATTTCACTGCGATACAATGCTGTGCTCCAAACGTACATTCTCAGGAATTTCTTCCTCAAATTAAGGCCTACGTTCGATACTAGTAAACTTCTTTTGGCCACGACTGCCCTTTTGTCAGTGCTAGTCTCCTTTTGATGTTCTTCTTGCTCCGTCCATCATGGGTTATTTTACTGCCTGAGTAGGAGAGTTCGTTAGCTTTATCTACTTCGTGACCATCAATCCTAATACTAAGTTTCTCGCTGACCTCATTCCTGCTTCTTCTCATCACTTTCGTCTTTCTTCGATTTACTCTCAATCCATATTCTGTACTCAGTAGACTGTTCATTCTCCTAGCAGATCTTGTAGTTATTTTTCACTTTCGCTGAGGACGGCAATGTCATCAGGGAACCTAATCATTGATACCATTTCACCTTGAATTTTAATTCCACTCTTGAAGATTTCTTTTATTTCCGTCATTGCTTCGTTACTTACACTGCAAATAAACCGCAGTAAAGGTTTAATACTGTATTTACTAATATTTTCGTAAAAGGCATGACAAGGGAAGACAAAGGAAAATTTTGGTTTACAAATAAATTTCCGGGAAAGGATTGTAAGGCGTACACGAATATTTCGTATATAAAATTACAGTTGTTATTTTACAGTCAATGATCTACATCGTCAGACAAGGGGGAGCAGTAATTCTCTCTGCATTTTTAAAATAACATGGTTGTTTGGGAGTATCTACAGGAAAAGAAACTTGGTTTAAAATGGTTCAAATGGCTCTGAGCACTATGGGACTTAACATCTGAGGTCATCAGTCCTCTAGAACTTAGAACTACATAAACCTAACCTAAGGACATCACACACATCCATGTTCTAGGGGACTGATGTCCTGAGAAGTTAAGTCCCATAGTGCTCAGAGCCGTTTGAACCATTCGCCTCTCAACGATGTGAAGAGTCGCCAGACCGGCAGTTGGTTCGGTTTCCCATTTCTCCCGTTGGATGATAACTGGGGTAGATTGTTGTTGTTGTTGTTGTGGTCTTCAGTCCTGAGACTGGTTTGATGCAGCTCTCCATGCTATTCTATCCTGTGCAAGCTTCTTCATCTCCCAGTACCTACTGCAACCTACATCCTTCCGAATCTGCTTAGTGAATTCATTTCTTGGTCTCCCCCTACTATTTTTACCCTCCACGCTGCCCTCCAATACTAAATTGGTGATCCCTTGATGCCTCAGAACATGTCCTACCAACCGATCCCTTCTTCTGGTCAAGTTGTGCCACAAACTCCTCTTCTCCCCAATCCTGTTCAGTACCTCCTCATTAGTTATGTGATCTACCCATCTAATCTTCAGCATTCTTCTGTAGCACCACATTTCGAAAGCTTCTATTCTCTTCTTGTCCAAACTATTTACTGTCCATGTTTCACTTCCATACATGGCTACACTCCATACAAATACTTTCAGAAATTTCCTCACACTTAAATCTATACTCGATGTTAACAAATTTCTCTTCTTCAGTAACGCTTTCCTTGCCATTGCCAGTCTACATTTTATATCCTCTCTACTTCGACCATCATCAGTTATTTTGCTCCCCAAATAGCAAAACTCCTTTACTACTTTAAGTGTCTCATTTCCTAATCTAATACCCTCAACATCACCCGACTTAATTCGACTACATTCCATTATCCTCGTTTTGCCTTTGTTGATGTTCATCTTATATCCTCCCTTCAAGACACCATCCATTCCGTTCAACTGCTCTTCCAAGTCCTTTGCTGTCTCTGACAGAATTACAATGTCATCGGCGAACCTCAAAGTTTTTATTTCTTCTCCATGGATTTTAATACCTACTCCGAATTTTTCTTTTGTTTCCTTTACTGTTTGATCAATATACAGATTGAATAACATCGGGGAGATTCTACAACACTGTCTTACTCCCTTCCCAACCACTGCTTCCCTTTCATGTCCCTCGACTCTTATAACTGCCATCTGGTTTCTGCACAAATTGTAAATAGCCTTTCGCTCCCTGTATTTTACCCCTGCCACCTTTAGAATTTGAAAGAGAGTATTCCTGTCAACATTGTGAAAAGCTTTCTCTAAGTCTACAAATGCTAGAAATGTAGGTTTGCCTTTCCTTAATCTTTCTTCTAAGATAAGTCGTAAGGTCAGTATTGCCTCACGTGTTCCAGTATTTCTACGGAATCCAAACTGATCTTCCCCGAGGTCGGCTTCTACTAGTTTTTCCATTCGTCTGTAAAGAATTCGTGTTAGTATTTTGCAGCTGTGGCTTATTAAACTGATTGTTCGGTAATTCTCACATCTATCAACACCTGCTTTTTTTGGGATTGGAATTATTATATTCTTCTTGAAGTCTGAGGGTATTTCGCCTGTTTCATACATCTTGCTCACCAGATGGTAGAGTTTTGTCAGGACTGGCTCTCCCAAGGCCGTCAGTAGTTCCAATGGAATGTTGTCTACTCCGGGGGCCTTGTTTCGACTCAGGTCTTTCAGTGCTCTGTCAAACTCTTCACGCAGTATCGTATCTCCCATTTCATCTTCATCTACATCCTCTTCCATTTCCATAATATTGTCCTCAAGTACATCGCCCTTGTATAGATCCTCTATATACTCCTTCCACCTCTCTGCTTTCCCTTCTTTGCTTAGAACTGGGTTGCCATCTGAGCTCTTGATGTTCATACAAGTGGTTCTCTTATCTCCAAAGGTCTCTTTAATTTTCCTGTAGGCAGTATCTATCTTACCCCTAGTGAGATAAGCCTCTACATCCTTACATTTGTCCTCTAGCCATCCCTGCTTAGCCATTTGCACTTCCTGTCGATCTCATTTTTGAGACGTTTGTATTCCATTTTGCCTGCTTCATTTACTGCATTTTTATATTTTCTCCTTTCATCAATTAAATTCAATATTTCTTCTGTTACCCAAGGATTTCTTCTAGCCCTCGTCTTTTTACCTACTTGATCCTCTGCTGCCTTCACTACTTCATCCCTCAAAGCTACCCATTCTTCTTCTACTGTATTTCTTTCCCCCATTCCTGTCAATAGTTCCCTTATGCTCTCCCTGAAACTCTGTACAACCTCTGGTTCTTTCAGTTTATCCAGGCCCCATCTCCTTAAATTCCCACCTTTTTGCAGTTTCTTCAGTTTTAATCTACAGGTCATAACCAATAGATTGTGGTCAGAGTCCGCATCTGCCCCTGGAAATGTCTTACAATTTAAAACCTGGTTCCTAAATCTCTGTCTTACCATTATATAATCTATCTGATACCTTTTAGTATCTCCAGGGTTCTTCCATGTATACAACCTTCTATCATGATTCTTAAACCAAGTGTTAGCTATGATTAAGTTGTGCTCTGTGCAAAATTCTACCAGGCGGCTTCCTCTTTCATTTCTTAGCCCCAATCCATATTCACCTACTACATTTCCTTCTCTCCCTTTTCCTACACTCGAATTCAGTCACCCATGACTATTAAATTTTCGTCTCCCTTCACTATCTGAATAATTTCTTTTATTTCATCATACATTTCTTCAATTTCTTCGTCATCTGCAGAGCTAGTTGGCATATAAACTTGTACTACTGTAGTAGGTGTGGGCTTCGTATCTATCTTGGCCACAATAATGCGTTCACTAAGCTGTTTGTAGTAGCTTACCCGCGTTCCTATTTTCCTATTCATTATTAAACCTACTCCTGCATTACCCCTATTTAATTTTGTATTTATAACCCTGTAGTCACCTGACCAGAACTCTTGTTCCTCCTGCCACCGAACTTCACTAATTCCCACTATATCTAACTTTAACCTATCCATTTCCCTTTTCAAATTTTCTAACCTACCTGCCCGATTAAGGGACCTGACGTTCCACGCTCCGATCCGTAGAACGCCAGTTTTCTTTCTCCTGATAACGACATCCTCTTGAGTAGTCCCCACCCGGAGATCCGAATGGGGGACTATTTTACCTCCGGAATATTTTACCCAAGAGGACGCCATCATCATTTAATCATACAGTAAAGCTGCATGCCCTCGGGAAAAATTACGGCCGTAGTTTCCTCTTGCTTTCAGCCGTTCGCAGTACCAGCACAGCAAGGCCGTTTTGGTTATTGTTACAAGGCCAGATCAGTCAATCATCCAGACTGTTGCCCTTGCAACTACTGAAAAGGCTGCTGCCTCTCTTCAGGAACCACACGTTTGTCTGGCCTCTCAACAGATGCCCCTCCGTTGTGGTTGTACCTACGGTACGGCTATCTGTATCGCTGAGGCACGCAAGCCTCCCCACCAACGGCAAGGTCCATGGTTCATGGGGTAGATTAGGGGCACATAAGTCGTCAAAGCGGCGTGTGTCAACTTGGAACCGGCCAAAGATCCGCTCACTCCTACGAAAATAAATATTTCTTTCTCTTATCATTTTGTACGTTTCAGAGAAAAACACGTTATCTGAAACACTCTGAATTTAGATGTGGAAACGGCTGTGAGCATGCGCTGCAAACCCTCATGATTGAGCCGCAGACGTGGAGTAGCTAGAGCTGACGGAGGAAGCAGCGGCGGGGCGGAGCAGAGACCTGCAAAGAGCAGGTAGAGGAAGTACGGCTCCCAGCCCCGCATAGGTAATTAAAGTGGCGGATTGTGAGCGGCGCGGTAAAAAAGAAACGAATTACGGGCGAGGCCCCTCCGGCCGCCACCTTGAGCTGCAGCTCAGCACCGCCGGCAGCCGGCAGCCAGGTGGGACGGGCGAGCCGGGGCATTTATTTTTCATTTCCAGCCAGCCGCGGGGAGGACGAGCAGCCGCCCCTTCCCGCTCCCCCCCCCCCCCTCCCTCCCCCGCCCCCACCAGCTCCGCCCTTAAATCCGCCTCTCTCGCCGCGGGCGCTCCCGGCGCTGAGGGGGTGGACGTCGCAGTCGACTTCCCGGTCGCCACTGCTCCACAGCTTCTCGCAGCAGCTACCATGCGTGAACGCGAGCTTCAGCTATACTCTGCAAATCACTACCAAGTGCACGGTAGAGTCATCTTCTTACTGGACCACTTATTAGGGCTTCTTCCAGTTCTATTCACAGACGGAAAGAGGTTCTAAACGCCAGAGTGTCCGCTATAGCTAGTCTAATCTTTTCTCTGCGATCCCCATGAAACGACAGCTAGGGACCTGTAACACGTTCCTAGGTTCCTTAATGGTACTTGAAACTTTGGCCGCGCGGTATTAGCCGAGCGGTCTAAGGCGCTGCAGTCATGGACTGTGCGGCTGATCCAGGCGGAAGTTGGAGTCCTCCCTCGGGCATGGATGTGTGTGTTTGTCCTTTGGTTAATTTAGGTTAAGTAGTGTGTAAGCTTTGGGACTGATGACCTTAGCAGTTGTCTCATAAGATTTCACACACATTTGAACATATTTCTTTTTTTTTTGTTGAAACTTTGTAAATAGGCTTCCACGGGATAGTTCAAGTCTCTCTTCTGACGTCAGTTTTTCAGCGTCGTGAAATATATGCTCCTCGTCATACAAACCCAGACAACGTAATCAATGTACAGGTAACAACTAATGGACAACGGTTTTCGAGCATTTTTGATGAGCTGCTACCTTAATTTATGTTTTACATTTTTCTCTAGAACAAATGCTCTAACTTCTGTTTTATTTGTGACGTACACATAGTGTCAAACAAAACAGATTACTTTGTAACTAAGGATTTAATGCCGATGTCAATCTTTTTACTTTAATGATTTGTTCAAAATGACTCTGAGCACTATGGGACTTAACATCTGAGGTCATCAGTCCCCTAGAACTTAGAACTACTTAAACCTAACCAACCTAAGGACATCACACACATCCATGCCCGAGGCAGGATTCGAAACTGCGACCGTAGCGGTCGTGCGGTTCCAGACTGAAGCGCCTAAAAAATGTTCAAATGTGTGTGAAATCTTATGGGACTTAACTGCTAAGGTCATCAGCCCCTAAGCTTACACACTACTTAACCTAAATTAACCTAAGGACAAACACACACACCCATGCCCGAGGGAGGACTCGAACCTCCACCTGGACCAGCCGCACAGTCCATGACTGCAGCGCCTGAGACCGCTCGGCTAACACCCTCCCTCCTCCCCCCCCCCCCCCCCCTCGCGGCTGAAGCGCCTAGAACCGCTCGGGCACACCGGATGGCTTAATGGTTTGTCCTTTACCATTTGTCTCAGATATGTTTTACTTTGCCTATACGTTGGCTTGAAATAGGAGCCACTTTAAAATTCGTACAAATATCTGTTCCTACTGTAAAATAAATATTACGATAAAGCAATGGTATAATAACATTAAACCCTGTACTGGCAGGCTGCATCGCCATCACTCACACGCCATTCAGCGTGAGCGAGTTCACATATGCAGTGTTGACAGCCGCGTATTCATTCGTCTGCTAGCTATCTACATGCCATATTAGTATTTCCGTCCTTATGAGACAGCATGGTACTCGCATCACATATATAAAATAAAAATAATGAATGTTGGTCCAAACCATTGGCCTGTATAAATGCGTTTCTGTGTGTGTTTTCATGTGTAATGTAAAAATGTGCATTAATTTAGGAGGTCATCTGATGACGGGCCACGTACGAAACGCGTTATGAAAATATTGGGGTTCCATTGACATTTAGTGACTACTTTTTTCAACCTGTCAGCGTTTCTGGAATCGTAATACACCGAACCGCCAAGGAAACTGCTATAGGCATGCGTATTCAAATACAGAGATATGTAAATAGGCAGAATACGGCGCTACGGCCGGCAATGTCTATATAAGACAACAAGCGTCTGGTGCAGTTGTTGCTCGGTTTCTGCTGCTACAATGACAGTTCATCAAGATTTAAGTGAGTTTTAACGTGGTGTTATAGTCGACGCACGAACGATGGGACACCGAATCTCCGAGGTAGCGATGAAGTGGGGATTATCCCGTACGACCATTTTACGAGTGTACCGTGAATATCAGGACATTACTGCGGCCGGAAAAAGACCGTTCAACGTGACAGAAGCGCAACCCTTCCGCAAATTGTTGCACATTTCAATCCTGGGTCATCAAAAAGTGTCAGCCTGCGAACCATTCAACGAAACATCATCGATATGGGTTTTGGGGGAAGAAAGCCTACTCGTGTACCCTTAATGACTGCTCGACACAAAACCCTATGCCTCACCTGGGCCCGTCAACACCTACGTTGGACTGTTGCCTGGTTGGACGAGTCTCGTTTCAAATTGTATCGAGTGGATGGACGCGTACGGGTATGGAGGCAACGTCGTGAATTCATGGACCCTGCATGTCAGCAGGGGACTGTTCAAGCTGGTGGAGGCTCTGTAATGGTGTGGGGCGTGTGCAGTTGGAGTGATACGGGACCCCTGATCCGTCTAGATGCGACTCTGACGAGTGACACGTGCGTAAGCATCCTGTCTGATCACCTGCTTCCGCTCATGTTCATTGTGCATTCCGACGGACTTGGGCAATTCCAGCAGGACAATACGACACCCCATACGTCCAGAATTTCTGGAGAGTGGTTGGCTCAAATGGCTCTGAGCACTATGGGACTTAACAGCTATGGTCATCAGTCCCCTAGAATTTAGAACTACTTAAACCTAACTAACCTACGGACAGCACACAACACTCAGTCATCACGAGGCAGAGAAAATCCCTGACCCCACCGGGAATCGAACCCGGGAACCCGGGCGTGGGAAGCGAGAACGTTACCGCACGACCACGAGCTGCGGACTTCTGCAGAGTGGTTCTAGGAACACTCTTCTGAGTTTAAACACTTCCGCTGGCCACCAAACACCCCAGAAATGAATTTTATTGAGCCTATCTGGGATGGCTTGCAATGTGCTGTTTAGAAGAGATCTCCACCCCTTCGTACTCTATGGATTTATGGACAGCTGTTCAGACGTTAGTCGAGTCCATGCTACTACGTATTGCTGCGGCACTTCTGCGTGCTCGCAGGGGCCTTAGACGATATTAAGCAGGTGTACCAGTTTTTTTGGCTGTTCAGTGATAAACATTGAAAATGGTCGCACGCCCCTCTCATGAATTTCGGTCTTATTTACATTGATAACAGTTAAATATAACAGTAAAATGTTAAAGCACGATTTGCTATTGAAATTTTTACTCGTTTTAAACTATTTCAACTACACACAGTTTTAGTAACATCCCTTATGCCGCAATACAGCATCAATTACTTCACGCTGAAAGCCTGAGCCCACGAGATTGCGGAGCGAATAACTAGACTGAGTACGTTACATCCGAACATGTACGTCTCGCACGTCTGCATTAGCGAGCGCGGCTGGCAGACGACAACGACCGGCTCCACCTTCCAGCTCACTACTACTGTGCTACGCCAAGCGTGCCCTCAACGTGAAAATCACATTTGAAGATGCACTGTCTGAGGGAAAAGATTAGACTTAATGCTGGGCACGATTTAAACAGTGGTAACTGCATTAATATAACACTTCATCTATGATAGAGCTATGAAATAAACATACGAAAAATTAGAAAAATACACAGACGAAAAAAGTCGCAACATCAAGAAAGAGTTGTGCGATATAAACGAAAGCCGGTAGGCGTGTTTCTACATCTAAGAAAGATGTAATCTGACTTTCCGCCAGTCGCGTAACAGTGGCGCTAGTAGCTTCACTTTGAGGATGCAGTTCAGGTGTGCTTTAAATACACTCTGTAACGGTCGTGAGCGTTAGTTACCTTTGAGACTGGACGTGGTGAGCTGGTGTTGATCAAGACTGCCTTTAAGGCGACTAGGACGCCATTATCAGCACCTCACAAAGTCTGAACGATGTCGTGTAATAGTGCTACGAGAAGCTGGATGTTCCTTCTTGCGATATTGCGGAAAGACTTGCAAGGGCTTCAGCTACTGCACGTGACTGCTGGCAGCGGTGGTCACAGGAATGTACAGTCGCAAGAAGACTGGGCTCCGGACGGCGAAGCGGCATTACCACTGTGTTCGGCGTACGGTTGTGGCGCATCGTACTGCATCTGTAGTAGCAGCTGGAGCAGCAGCTGGCACCACGGTGCCACAAAGAACTGCTACAGATCGGCTGCTTCAAACTCAGATCCGAGCCAGACGCCAGTGGCGTGCATTCCACTGACCCCAAACCGCCGCCGTTTGTGACCTCAGTGTGTCAAGTAAGTGCTCACTGGAGGGAAAAGTGGAGTCCTGCTGTGTTTCCTGATGAAAGCTGTTTCTGCCTCAGTGCCAGCGATGGCCGTGTGTTGGTTAGAAAGAGGCCAGTTGAGGGCCTGCAACCAGGCTCTTGGTGTGCTGGACACACCAGACCTACACCTGGAGTTATGGTCTGTGGTGCGATATCGTATGGCAGCAGGAGCACTCGCGTGGTTATCCCACACATCCAGACTACAAATTTGTACCTCAGTCTGGTGATTGGACATGCTGTGCATCCACTCATGAACAGCAGACCAGGGGTGTTTTGATAATACGATAAAGCTCGCCCACATGTCGCCGTTGTAATCCGACATGGCCTATAGAGTGTCGACATGTTGCCTTGGCCTGCTCGATCGTCAGGTCTGTCTCCAGTCGAGCACGTATGGGGCATCACCGGACGACAACTCCAGCATCATCCACATCCAGCATTAACCGTCAGTGTATTGAACAGCCAAGTGGAACAGGCATGGAACTCCATCCCACAAACTGACATCCAATGGATGCTTGTTTGCAAGCAAGCATTCAACATTCTGGCGGTTATACCGGTTATTAATGTATCAGCATTTCACTTTTGCAATGGCTTATATCGTGCCTACATTAATTTGTAATCTTCTAATGTTAATCGCTTAAATACGTCACCTAGACAATTGTAACCCAGAAACGTCATTACTCTACGTTAATCATTTTTTGGTGTTGCGATTTTCTCCGACGTGGAAGGACAGAGAATCCTCAGGATCCTCACAGCATGGAGCGATAAAAGCGCGACTGAACGACGGCAGGTGTGTGAAGCACAGAGAAAGACCTGACGCTCACCGTCTCTATTAATAATTTATTCATAGACATGCAACTTCAGAGCGGCACGTAATCTGAATTGTTTATCGTCGTATTCGCGTCACAGATATACAGAGATGTGGAAACTAGTTAGCACTGTGCCTCTATGACGTCGGACGGACGCTTCAACGTTATACAGCACGACATGGAATGTCACCTGCCTGTATGGACATATTTGCCCTCACCGGATGATCCATCACTGCCGCTCGAGAGGTAAGTGCAATATATGATGAGGGGTAAAATATCACAGCTCTTCTTTCCAGGTTCTCCCTAAACTCGCACATACGCTACTAACGACTAATAACTCACAGATGGATTCATGTACGATGCACGTGAAGAATGTTATACGTCTTTTTCTGATCCTCTGTTGTTTTCAATATACCTTTTCTACATTTGACAGATAACTCCACTGCTTATAGCATCAGGCATTTTCAGGAGTGTTTGAGAATGTTTCCGACAGTTATTACGTTAGTTATGTACGCACATGCAGTGAGGCCAATATGCACTTTTTTAATGCCATTGCCTTCCTTCGACCTACATGACAAGTCACAGTAGGGTGTTGATGGCTGTTGTCCTTTTGAAATATCATATAGTCTCGTGATCAAATAACATAGAGTCAAAGGAGAATGAGCGAGACTTCTGGTCATGGCAGCACAGGATCATCGGCACGAAATCAGAACAGGGGTAGTGCAGGAGTAGGCCTAATAATGATAAGAAAAGAAGAAAGCGTGTGAGTTACTACGAACAGCTTAATGAACGCATTATAGTAGATAAGACAGACACAAAGCCAACACCTACCATAGCAGTACAAGTGTAATGCCAACTATTTTCTCAGATAATGAAGAGACTTAAAAGTATGACTGATGAGATAACGGAAATTATTCAGATAGTTTCGGAAGACGAATATGTAATTCTACATCTGCATCTACAACTATACTCGGCAAGTCATCTTACAGTGTGTGGCGGAGGTTACCTTGTGTCCCAGTGCCACTTTCCTGTTTGTATATTCCAGCCGCATAAGGTTCGCGTGAAGAACGATTGCTGGTGGCCGCGTGTAGGTTCGAATCAGTCGAATTTTATCTTCGTCGTCTTTTCGCGAGATGTGCGTAGGAGGAAAAAATAGATTGCTTGACTTTTTTAGGAGGTGTGCTCTCGGAACTTCAACAGTAAACCATAACGTGATACAGAGTGCCTCTCTTGCAACAACTGCCACTGTAGGTACCCGAGCATTTCTGTGACGCTTTCTAAATGAACCTGTTACGAAAAAATTCTGCTGTTCTCTGGTTCTTGTAAGAGAGACTCGAATTCTACAGTGAGATAAGGAAGAGAAGGAAAACCAGTTGAACAGGGACTAAGGGAAAGAAATGAAAGAGGAAGCCTGATAGTTGACTGGTGGAATACTGTGAAACCCTAAATCTAACAGGTCGCGGTTGCAAAATACTGGCACGAATTATTTACACAAAAATGGAGAAATTGTCAGAGGTCTAACTCAGAGAGGAATAGTTTGGATTCTGGAGAAATATAGGAACACTCGAGGCAATACTGACTCTCCGAAGCATTTTAGAAGACAGATTGAAGAAAGGCAGACCTACATTTATAGCACTAGTAGATCTGGAGATCGCTTTTGACAATGTTGACTGGACTAGACCCTCTCAAATTTTCAAGGTAGCAGGGATAAAATACAGGGATCGAACGGTCATTTAGATTTTGTTCAGGAACACCAACGCAGTTATATGACGGTCATAGACATGGAAGGAAAGCAGGAAATGAGAAGTTAGACAATGATACATTATCTCCACAATGTTATTAAATATGTGCACAGCCAAAGCCGGCCGCTGCGGCCGAGCGGTTCTAGGCACTTCAGTCCGGAGCCGCGCTGCTGCTACGGTCGCAGGTTAGAATCCTGACTCGGGCTTGGATGTGTGTGATGTCCTTAGGTTAGTTAGGTTTAAGCATTTCTGAGTTCTAGGGGAATGATGACCTCAGATGTTACGTCCCATAGTGCTTAGAGCCATTTGAACCATTCTTGCATTGACAAAGCAGGATACGAAGGAGAAATACGGAAACAGAGTTACATTTAAGAGAAAAGGAATTAAAATTTTGAGGTCTACCGATGAAACTGTAATTCACTCAGAGACGGCAAATGACTAGGACGAGCAGTTGAACGGAATGGACAGTGTCTCGAAAAGAGATTGCAAGATGAATATCAACAAGAGTAAAGCCAGAATAGCTGAATGTAGTAGACTTAAATCAGGTGTTGCTGACAGAAGATAAACGAAATGAGACATTAATAGTAGTAACTCTGTTTTTAAGCAAAATAACGGAGGCAGTAAAATAACTAACTAAGACCGAAGTAGAGAGGATACAAACCGATGAACCAAAACATTACGACCACCTGCTTGATATCTTGTTTGTCTGTCTTTGAAACGAAACACGTCACTAATTCTGCGTATCAGGGATTCGACAGTTTGTTGGTAGGTTTGTGGAGGTATGTCACAATGATTTCTGCTCACGGGTCATGTAATTCGCGTAAATAGCGAGTAACTGATTTGCGTAAGCGGTGATGACGCCCGATAGCGACCCAGATGGGTTACATAGGATTTACGTCAGGCGAATTTGGTCGCTGACACATCAACGTGAGTTCACTTCTGTGCTCCTCAAACCAATGTAGCACTCTTCTGGCTCCGACACACTGACAGTTATACTGCTGAAATATGACATCGCCGTCGGGGAACACCTCAAACATGAAGGGATGCAGGTGCTTCGCAGCTATTAGCGTGTCTCCGATTACCACCACAGGTCCCATTCAAGGGCAGGAGAACGTCTCCCACAGTATAATACTGCTTCCACCAGCCTGCGTCTTTGCCACGCTGCACGTTTCGAGCCGCTGTCCATATCGATGACGGCGTTTGTGGAGACGACCATCGACCTAGTGAGCACAAACGTGATTCATTCGAAGAGCCGTTTCCATCGATCGACGGTCAGATCCCGATGGTTCCGTGGCCCGCTACAATCGTAATTGACGATGTCGTTAGGTCAATGTGTGAACACGTAAGGGTGATCTGTTGTGGAGCTCCATGTTCAACAATCTACGATAGACGGTGTGCTCCGAAATAGTTGTTCGTGCACCAGCATTGTGCTCTTTCGGCAGAGATGCCCCAGGTCACCATGTATCCTACTTTACAGAGCACTGGACGTCCAACCATTTAGCGCCTAGTGGTAGTTTCACTGCCTTTCTACTTCTTCCAGTAGATCCTCTCGAAAGTAGGACATGAACATTCGACCACTTTGCCATTTTCGAGGTACTCGTCCACAGGGTTTGGGTAATAACAATCTGTCCTTTGTCAAAGTCGCTTACCTCAATATATTTCCCCGTCTGCAGCCCATACCTTTGCTAGGGCGATTACCTGTGCGAGTACTCTCCGCTTATGTATTTTTGTTACCATGTTACGTGCCAACAACGTCACCAGGCGGCATCAAACGTCGCCGTAGGCAGTGGTAGTAATGTTTTGGCTTATTAGTGTAAAATGCAGGCTGACATTAGCAAGCAAAGCGTTTCTGCAGAAGAGAAATTTCGTAGCATCGGATGTAAATTTAAGTGTTAGGAAGACTTTCCAAAAGGTATTTCCGCTCCGTAGCTAAGTAATCAGCGCGACCGAATGCCATGCGAGGAGCTCAGGTTCTATTCCAGGCTGGGTCGGATATTTTCTGCCTCAAGGACTGGGTGTTGTGTTCTTATCGTCAACATCTCATCATCATCGACACGCATGTCGCTGAAGGTGGCCGAAATCCCAAAAAGGGGACTCCCGGGCAAATATGCCATAAGCAAATGTCATTTCTTCAGAAGGTATTTCTATAGAGTGCAGCCTTATAAGAAAGTGAAACGTGAAACATAAGCTGTTCAGACATGAAGAGAATAGAAAATTGTGAAATGTGATGCTACAGACGAATGTTAAAAATTGGATGAATAGACTGATAACAAATGAAGAGTTAATGAATCGAACTAGGCAGTTGAGAATGTGAATTTGGATCGGTATATACGACACTTCCTGAGGTTCAAATGGTTCAAACGGCTCTGAGCACTATGGGACTTAACATCTGTGGTCATCAGTCCCATAGAACTTAGAACTACTTAAACCTAACTAACCTAAGGACATCACACACATCCATGCCCGAGGCAGGATTCGAACCTGCGACCGTAGCTGTCACGCGGTTCCAGACTGAAGCGCCTAGAACCGCACGGCCACAACGGCCGGCACTTCCTGAGGTCAGTTTGGTAATAGAGAGGGAGGGGTTAAAGGACAGAGGTAGATAGATACACACACACACACACACACACACACACACACACACACACACACACAGAGAGAGAGAGAGAGAGAGAGAGAGAGAGAGAGAAAGGGGTGGGGGCGGACGGGGGGGGGGGGGGCGGTGTAGAAATTGCAGAGTGAAATCGTTGCTTATATATAGGAAGGATTTTCAAGTGGAAGGTTGTTGTAGTTGCTATGCGGATATGAAGAGGCTCGCACAGGAGAGACTAGTGTACAAAGCCGTATTACACCAATCTTAGGAATGAAACCGCTACCACCACCATAACAACATGATTGGTGTCAGATCGGTTTTGGGAGAAACGAAAATTGTGCCTTTTTCATGGAAGAACGTACCTTAGAATATCAAATAGCTACAGCTCTATCACGTAAGGATAAAATACAGCCCCATATACACTTCGAAAGACAATGAACAATGAATGGCGAACCGTACTACAGTCGCCAACGCTCTTGCAAAATATTTCAAAGATGACGTTAATTACAGCACATCTCTTTTGAGAATTAATTCTGGAGATCTGGTTAACAGAGTACATAATAGCATTGCATTTCGTCACTCACCGTTCACTATCTCCACAGGTTAGCGTACTGCGCCTCGCAGTATTCTGAGTAGCGTCAGATGTTAGAATGCATCAAACTTTGACACATGGTACGTACAGTGCAATAAGTTGCTAACAAACCCAAACTGTACGAAAGTGACGCTGCTATCACTGTCTAGGCCTTCTGAGTCAATTCTTTTCCATGTGACTGGTATTTCAAACTACCTAAAAGATATAAAGCAAAATAAAAAAAGCGAAAAATAAGATATTTCGCTCCAAGGACAACTGGATAATTTCGCCCAACAATCCCGTCCGAAAACAGTCACAATTTTTATAAAGTTTTGTGCTGATGACTTCTCGCGAAAATGGATTCGGAAGGTAAAGAACTTAACTTACAACTAACGTAGTAATAAATAAATAAATAGTGGCAAAGGTAATAATTGCTGCCGGCGAGGAATCCTTACTAAGACTACCCTACAGCTACAGAACAAGTCTTCAGTTAGCATTTCGACCAGTGAGATTGAAATCATTAGATTCAGAGCAGCAGACCTCGGTCCAAAATTGTAACTGAAAGTTAAGACGTATTATGTGTAAGTTATCTTACTTCTAGTATACACTACACCAATCTTGCAAGAAGAACATTAAATAAATGACTATACATTGAAAATATAATGGCAAGATTCAATTATGTAACTATGTGACCAAAAATATCCGGACACCTGGCTGAAAATGACTTACAAGTTCGTAGCACTCTCCATCGGTAAAGCTGGAATTCAATATGGTGGTGGCCAGCCTTTAGCCTTGATGACAGCTTCCATACGTTCAGTCAGCTGCTGGAAGGTTTCTTGGAGAATGGCAGCCCATTTTTCAAGGAATGCTACACTGAGGAGAGGTATCGATGTCGGTCGGTGAGGCCTGGCACGGCGCATTATGAACAGGTGCTCGATCGTGTTGAAAGATGCAATCGCCATCCCCGAATTGCTCTTCAACAGTGCGAAGCAAGAAGGAGCTTAAAACATCAATGTAGGCCTGTGCTGTAATGGTGGCACGCAAAAGAACAATGGGTGCGAGCTCCCTCCATGAAAAACACGACCACACCATGACACCGTCGCCATCGAATTTTACTGTTGGCACTACACACGCTGGCAGATGACGTTCACTGGACATTCGCCATACCCACACCCTGCCATCGGATCGCCACATTGTGTACCGTGATTTGTCACTCCACATAATGTTTTTACACTGTTCAATCGTCCAATGTTTAGGCTCGTTACACCAAGCGAGGCGTCGTTTGGCCTTTACCGGCGTGATGTGTGGCTTATGAACTGCCGCTCGACCATCAAATCCAAGTTTTCTCACCTCCCTTCTAACTGTCATAGTACTTGCAGTGGATCCTGATGCAGTATGGTAATCCTGTGTGATGGCTACTACACATTACGACTTTCTTCAACAGTCGGCGGTCTCTGTCAGTCAACAGACGAAGTCGGCCTGTACGCTTTAGTGCTGTACGTGTCCTTTCAAGTTTCCACTTCACTATCACATCAGAAACAGTGGACCTACGGATGTTTAGGAGTGTGGGAATCTCGCGTACAGACATATGACACAAATGGCACCCAATCACGTGACCACGTTCGAAGTCCGTGAGTTCCGTGGAGCGCTTCATTCTGCTCTCTCACGATGTCAAATGACTACTGAGGTCACTGATGTGGATTACCTGGCAGCAGGTGACAGCACAATGCACCTAATATGAAAAATGTATGTTTTTGGGGGTGTCCGGATACTTTTGATCGCAAATACATAGTACACTTACAGGAACTTACGAAAAATAATACAAGAACTGAGCTACGATGAAATTTTACAAAACTGTCGACATAGCCATTTTGTCATGTAGAAGTGAGGCATGAATTTTAACAAAAGAGAAAGAAAAAAAATGTTATAGATAGAGAATAACAGGGTGACAGAAGTGGCAGAAATACAAAAACGAACTATACAAGAGCATATATAGACTGTAGAATACAATTACTTACGAGGCACTGAGGAACCCAATCGTATTTGTAATAAGCAATATATATGAAGTTCTCTTGGGACGGGCCATAGAAAAGATGGACTGAGCAATTACACTAGTAAGAAGTTCAAGTCTTAATGGGCTACACAGTCTGATATGTGAAGGAAGTATCAAAGGCAGTCACCAATTTTCAAACACCATTGCCCTCTACGTATGCTGCACAGAAACTCTGTTTAGCTTAGTGTCTCAAGCATTCGATGTGTGGGCGTAAGAAAAGACTATAGTAACTTGAAACCGTTATTTGTTGTATCAGACGAAACACACTGTTTACGCAGTCTCTGTTTTTCAATGCTCTCCTTTATTAATCTCAGATTTACTAACGTTGGGGGACATATGTTAAAATCAGATGAGGAATTGCCGAACGAAAGGTCAGCTTAGCTTAGAAACTCATATTTCATCTATTATCAAAGGATTTAATGTGCTATACAAATGCCTCGGCCTGACTCGCAAGATTCTATCCACACGAAACAAGTGTACGGGGAAATTTTCAACACTGAAATGAAACAGATGCCTAATCTCCCATCCACCATAGGAAGAAATACGTAAAAAATTCCTGTAGAACAAAAATGAGGACCAGGTGCTCGAAATCTGAGGGCTCCGTAAAATATCTGAATAAATTACATTTCTGCCGTGCTGCAGAGGGGGCAATATATTGCGGACTTAAGCAACCCGTGAAGCCGTGTGCTGTCAAGCGCAGTTTTCCCTGGGAAACGATAAAAAAAACTGTACGTAATCAGGTTATACTCCTGAAATGAAACCCAACACACAAATGAAACAATAATGTGGGAATGCGCTGTTTGGACATAGATGACGCAAGAATATCCTGGAATTTAACACCTAATGGTTACAACTTATTGCAAAGATACAAAATCGATACACAGAAGAATTTCATGTTCAATGAATTCGTTGACTGTGACTGCAAATTTCTTGTAGTTCCCAACTTGGATTATTTAGGTGTCTGATGTCTAATGTTGTATTTTTATAGGACTAACGAATTGTTAACTTATGCGCTGTGAAATCACTACAGCTGCACTGGCTGTGGCATTGTTTCTTTAATCTATACCCACACAAATTATAAAAATGGATGTATGTTCCACATCTCACCCTAAACCACTGGAACGACTTCAACCAAACTTGGTACACATATTACTTTCTATCTGGAAAGAATCGCTGCTGGGGTTAGAACCACCCACCTATGACAGGGAATAGAGCTGGGGAGGAGGATGAAAACGCAGTGTAGTCCACGACTGATGAATATCCATATTTTACACACACAGTATTTGAGAATGAGAATACTTAGAGACTTGCAACAAACGTTACACACCATTTAAATGTTTATGAAATTTTTTTCTCGCTTGCAGCCCCTACAAAATGACGAAAAGAAAAATAAGTTTATCGCTTGGTACCTGACTTTTTAATTTATTACTGCTTTACTACTAACGGTATTCGTGACAAATTTTGCAGACAGTATTCACGAACACCACTGAATGTACCAGGAAAATTACAACATTGTAAGATACTTAGCTGAGGAGATATGACATCATAAGTACTGAGGTGCGTGAAAAACTATCGCATCATGTAACATATTTTAATTTATTATTTCTTTGCTACTAAATCTATTCACAACACATGCTGCAAGCAGTATCCTCATAGGATGCTGAATGTACACACAAAAATATATCATTATACGACACATAGTCAGGAGATACGACTTCAAATATTGTGATACGTGAAAAACTGCCGCATAATGCAACACGTTTGAATTTATTACTTCATTGTTACTAACTCTTTTCGCAATAGTTATCACAGATAGTGTCCACATCTGCCGCTGAATCTACCTGTAATAATATATACCTGTACGACACATAGGTAGGTGGTCATAAACATTGAGGTGCATGAAAATAAAACTGCACAGCAAAGTCGCTAGACATACAAGTGAAATATGTATAAAAATACGCGTGAAATATGTTAAACATATGTGAAATATATTTGACACGTACGTATTCGGGCAAAGCCATACATGAAAAGCTCATGGTAAATCCATGGAGCGATATCAGTCGGATTTGGTACTTATCACCATCTGGGAAGAATCACTTTGGGGGTAACACGGTGGTTAGGGAAGGGGCGAGAAGAAGGCGTCGTAAAGCATAATTCAGGAGTGCCTGGAGTCGTTTCAATCAAATGTTGTGTATGAATGACTCATTATTTGTATAAAAATACTATTAGGGTAATGTTCCCTTACCACCCCTAGGGGTGGGGTCGAGGAGACCTACATCAGCATCGAGTTCATGTTTTCCACGGTCGAATGGCTCGTGGGTGAAGTTTCTCCCTTAGGGGTGGGATAGGAGCGCCAAAGACAGTGACATATCAGCATATCTGTGCAACGACTGAAGCAGTTTCCACCAAATTTGGCACATACGTCATTTACCGTGTGGGGAAAAAAAAATACTGTGACAGTAACACACCACCATGGGTTAAGGTAAGGTGAAAACGGGTGAAAAGAATTATAGCCCTGAAACGCCAGAAAAAATTCTATTAAACTTGATACACACATGGCTCATTATTTGCATAAAATGCTCTGGGCATAAGAGATCCCTACTAGCTCTAGGGGTAGAGATGGGGATTAGTATGGATGATATATAAAAATGTTCGAAAACCACTTGTTGCTACTTCTGTCATGTATTTATTGATTTGGGATACTTTAGCACTGCAGCAAGCTAGTAATTCCATCAATGTGCTTCGGGACAAAGATCACGTGATGGGCGGCTGAATACCTCAGATACAAAGCAGTCGCATGGTGTAAAACAGCGGAGAATAGCTGTTGCCAGTGTGAAATACATGTGGCATATCTACATCTACATCTACATCCATACTCCGCAAGCCATCTGACGGTGTGTGGCGGAGGGTACTTTGAGTACCTTTATCGGTTCTCCCTTCTATTCCAATCTCGCATTTTTCGTGGAAAGAAAGATTGTCGGTATGTCTCTGTGTGGACTCTAATCTCTCTGATCTTATCCTCATGGTCTCTTCGCGAGATATACGTAGGAGGGAGCAATATACTGCTTGACTCCTCGGTGAAGGTATGTTCTCGAAACTTTAACAAAAGCCCGTACCGAGGTACTGAGCGTCTCTCCTGCAGAGTCTTCCACTGGAGTTTATCTATCATCTCCGTAACGCTTTTGCGATTACTAAATGATCCTGTAACGAAGCGCGCTGCTCTCCGTTGGATCTTCTCTATCTCTTCTATCAACCCTATCTGGTACGGATCCCACACTGGTGAGCAATATTCATGCAGTGGGCGAACAAGCGTACTGTAACCTACTTCCTTTGTTTTCGGATTGCATTTCCTTAGAATTCTTCCAATGAATTTCAGTCTGGCATCTGCTTTACCGACGATTAACTTTATAAGGTCATTCCATTTTAAATCACTCCTAATGCCTACTCCCAGATAATTTATGGAATTAACTGCTGCCAGTTGCTGACCTGCTATACTGTAGCTAAATGATAAAGGATCTTTCTTTTTATGTATTCGGAGCACATACACTTGTCTACATTGAGATTCAATTGCCATTCCCTGCACCATGTGTCAATTCGTTGCAGATCCTCCTGCATTTCAGTACAATTTTCCATTGTTACAACCTCTCGATATACTACAGCATCATCAGCAAAAAGCTTCAATGAACTTCCGATGTTATCCACAAGGTCATTTATGTATATTGTGAATAGCAACGGTCCTACGACACTCCCCTGCGGCACACCTGAAATCACTCTTACTTCGGAAGACTTCTCTCCATTGAGAATGATGCCGCAACCAAGAATCTAGTAATAATTAAATGTCGTTAGTTGCTGCACAGATATTTTGCGAACGTTACACCAAGGTAAACCTCGGATGTTCGAAGTTAAAGCTTAATCGAATACCAGCGCGTAATGAAGGAAGTTGATGTCTATTACGATGTCGGCGTCGAGTTCTGGTTCATTTTACTATTAAAGTACCCGAAAGAGCTGGTCATTGAGTAGTCCCTCGCAGCTACTTCTTCAATATCCTTTGTCTTTCAAATACACCTACTGCATTCTGCTTCTATTCCTGATCTTTATCGAACGGTTTCCTATTCTCCCAGCAATTTTCCTCCTCTCGTTTAAAAATGTGAATTAGCCGTAAAAAGAAAAATCTTCTTCGGCGCTGTAGTGCATTTAAGTGCACACATGTGACATCTCCATGAAATCGTAATCCTTCCATTTCCTCTAGGTCTACCCTTTACACTCTCACTCTGTTTTCATTTTCTAGTATGCGCGTGTAAGTAATCGTGGTGTCCCCCCAGTCCGAAATCTGTTTCTATCACTTTAAACCTTGGTATTATATGCCTTTCAGTTGCTTGCTATGTTTTTCATCCACGCAGTAATACGGTTCCTGTAAGAGTTTGGTAGATCTATTTCTTTGTCTGTTAGTATACTTGTTTTGAGCATCAAAGGGAGCTGAGCGTGGGAATAGCACTGTCACGGCTCTAAATTATTTGTAAAATAATCTGTGTTACTTTCGCTTCGTTAGACTGTGTTATTTATTAGATCATCATCGAGATCATCATCATCATCATCATCATCATCAACAACAACAACAACCATTTAGGACACTGCTGGGGGAGTGCCAACTGTAGTGTAATTTCTTCAGGGTGTTGACTGATAGCATCAGATTTTTAGGCATTATGATCACATTATACTTTGATAAACATATTTCTAGATTAACTTCTAGTAATATGGGTATGTAGCCTGTTTTTTAAATGACGCCACTTTCCGCTTATAGTTGCAGAAGGTTTTATTCTGCTATTACACGAATCTCAAGCATACATAGTTTTACATCTACATATTTACTCTGCAGTCCACCACATGGTGTGTGGCGTAAGTACCCTGAACCACTACTAGTCGTTTCCTTTCCTGTACCAGTCGCGAACAGAGCGAGGGAAAAACATAGCTTCGTAGGAGCTTAGTTTCTCTTACGTTGCCGTCCTTACGTAGAATCGTTCTGCAGTCAGCTTCAAGTTTCGGGTCTTTAATTTTCTCAAGAATGTTTCGAGAAGAGAACGTCCCTTCACGAAGCACCTCCGTAACACTCGAGTGTTGATCGAACCTACCAGTAACAAATCTAGCTTCCTGTATCTTGAATTTCTTCGATGGCTTGCTTCAATCTGATCTGGTGGAGATCTCAAACACCCGAACAGCAGTCAAGAATGGGTCACACTAGTGTTCTATACGCGGTCTCCTTTACAATTGTAGTGGGATACCATCCTCTAACACTACCTTTTTTTTTTTAATAGAAATAACCGATATCATGTATACTGTCGATTCTTGTATAGCTGAACATCCTCGTCTGTTTCAATGAAAGAATTTAATTTGATTCTGTATACGATGTTTCAGGATAAAATGTATAAAAAGAAATTAATTTGTTCCAATCGATATGTACAAACGGTTAAAAATTATTCTTGTTTTAGAAATATTGTAAATGATAAATTCTGATATACTTAAAATTCATATTACTAATTGCACAATCTAACGCTAATTATTTAAATTATTTCTGGATTCATTTATAAAATAATTGTGTGGCATAGTAAAGATTCTTCTTATGTCAAGAAAGTTTGTGAACTCTTTTGCTTTGTAAACTCTTTGGCATATTGTGAGTGCCGCAGAATATAGTAGTGGCGGGCATGCCTCTGATGGCAACAGACGTGTCTATACGATCGAAAAAAACAATGTAATTTGGAATATTAAGTGGAAATTGTAAAAACTGTGTGTTATTGAAAAATGTGGCAAAGAATAAAACTCAAGAGTAATACTGGCAAATCTTCAGCAATTATTTAGTCATCATGAACCCACAACGCTATAAATCAAAAATCCAGCCACAAAAATGTATCCCTAGACAGAATAACTGGAGCCAACAACAACAAGAGGAAACGAAGATAAGTACAAAATTTTTCTTTTGTATATGTTACGCCTGTCGAAGCTTTTGAAAATAATGTAGAAACTAAGAGAAATGTAATAGTGATGTGTGCGAGGGTAAGATTACAAGATGGCTCAAAATAAAATGGTTCAAATGGCTCTGAGCACTATGGGACTAAACTTCTGAGGTCATCAGTCCCCTAGATCTTAGATCTACTTAAACCTAACTAACCTAAGGACATCACACACATCCATGCCCGAGGCAGGATTCGAACCTGCGACCGTAGCGGTCGCGCGGCTCCAGACTGTAGTACCTAGAACCGCTCGGCCACTCCGGCCGGCCAAGATGGATCACAGTATCTTAAAATTCTCCCAATAAACCGCAGTCGACCATTCGACCAACCTACTACCGCCTTGTCATGCTCGTTCCACTTCATATCACTTTGCAACGGCCTAGATATTATAACTTAGTAGTAACGATACCCTTGTAGCATTGTTCCCATTTTATGGCAGTGGAGGCAACAGTTTCCTCTAATACAGGTAACATAATGGCTGAATTTGTGCTACTCTCATACAGATTGAAACAAAACTGTAGCTGTCCAAAGCAGGGAGGATTGGAGTGGTGTGGATTCAGCCTCGTAATACCAACTGAGGAGCTACTAGAGTGAAAAATAGCTGCTTCAATTTATGAGAAACTGACAACGGCCGCGAGAGCGCTATGCTGACCCCACGACCCTCCACACTACTCTCACGAAGTAATGAGTACTGTCGACAGGGGATGTCAAATTAATTCCATACTTTTAGAATTCCGGAAATCTTTGACACCATTCCTTACAAGCGACTTCGGATGAAATTATTTGTCTTTGGAGTATCGTCTTAGTTGTGTGATTGGATTCGTAATTTCCTGTCAGAGAGCTCACAGTTCGTAGTAGTTGACGGGAAGTCGTCGAAAAAAACATTACTAATATCTAGCGTTGCCCAAGGAAGCATTACAGGCCCTCTTGTTTTCCTGGTGTACGTAAACGATTCAGGAGACAATCTGAGCAGGCTACTTAGATTTTTTTGCGTATGATGCTGTGATTTACCGTCTTGTAAAGTCATCAGATAATCAAAACCAATTATAAAGTGATTTAGCAAGACATCTGTATGGTGCGGACAGTAGCAACTGACTCTAAATAATGCGAAGTGTGAAGATATTCACATGAGTACTAAGAGGAATCAGCTAACTTTCGGTTACACGATAAATCAAACAAATCTAAAAGCTATTAATTTACCTAAATACTTACGGGATTGCAATTACCAATAATTTAAATTGGAACTGTCACGTAGAACATGTTGTGGGGAAAGGAAACCAAAGGCTGCGATTTATTGGCAGAACACTTAGAAAATTCAACAGGTTTACTAAAGAGACTGCCTACACTACGCTTGTCCGCCATCGTTTGGATTATTTTTGTGCGGTGTAGGCTCCGCATGAGTTAGGATTGACGGAGGACATCGAAAAAGTCCAAAGAAGAGCAAGAAGTTTTGTACTATCGCAAAATGAGGGAGAAGATGCCACTGGTATACGCGAATTGGGATGGCAATAATTAAAACAACGGTGTTTCTCTCCGTGGCAGCATCTTCTCATGAAATTTCAACCACCGACTTTCTCGACATAGTGTGAAAATATTTTGTTGGCGCACACTTACGTAGGGAGAAATGATGATCATAATAAAATAAGAGAAATCAGAGATTGCACGGAAAGATTTAAGCGTTCGTTTATACCACACGCTTTTCGAGGGTCAAACGGTAGAGAAATAGCTCGAAGGTGGCTCGATGGACCCTCTGCCGGGCACTTAATTGTGAACTGAAGAGAAATCATGTAGATTTAGATGTAGATTCAGACAAAGCAAATCCAGCCAAGGTCGCAAATTTGCCTTTTTTTTATTTATTCGATGACTAGTTTCGGGCCGAGACCCGTTTTTAAGACATCGTCCCAGACAGTCAAAATGGTATTTCCAAAACTACAAAATCATGTCAAAAATATGCACGTACTATGTAGTGCAAATGAACGGTTACAGTTGTTCGTTTACACTTCATAATACGTTTCTGTTTTTGACATGGTTTAACACTACTGCCCATTAAAATTGCTACACCACGAAGATGACGTGCTACAGACGCGAAATTTAACCGACAGGAAGAAGATGCTGTGATATGCAAATGATTAGCTTCTCAGAGCATTCACACAAGGTTGGCGCCGGTGGCGACACCTACAACGTGTTGACATGAGGAAAGTTTCCAACCGATTTCTCATACACAAACAGCAGTTGACCGGCGTTGCCTGGTGAAACGTTATTGTGATGCCTCGTGTAAGGAGGAGAAATGCGTACCATCACGTCTCCGACTTTGATAAAGGTCGGATTGTAGCCTATCGCGATTACGGTTTATCGTATCGCGACATTGCTGCTCACATTGGTCGAGATCCAATGACTGTTAGCAGAATATGGAATCGGAGGGTTCAGGAGGGTAACACGGAACGCCGTGCTGGATCCCAACGGCCTCGTATCACTAGCAGTCGAGATGACAGGCATCTTATCCGCATGACTGTAACGGATCGTGCAGCCACGTCTCGATCCCCGAGTCAACAGATGGGGACGTTTGCAAGACAACAACCATCTGCACGAACAGTTCGACGACGTTTGCAGCAGTATGGACTATCAGCTCGGAGACCATGGCTGCGGTTACCGTTGACGCTGCATCACAGACAGGAGCGCCTGTGACGGTGTACTCAACGACGAACCTGGGTGCACGAATGGCAAAACGTCATTTTTTCGCATGAATCCAGGTTCTGTTTACAGCATCATGATGGTCGCATCCGGGCTTGGCGTCATCGCGGTGAACGCACATTGGAAGCGTGTATTCGTCATCGCCATACTGGCGTATCATCCGGCGTGGTGGTATGGGCTGCCATTGGTTACTCGTCTCGGTCACTTCTTGTTCGCATTGATGGCACTTTGAACAGTGGACGTTACATTTCAGATGTGTTACGACCCGTGGCTCTACCCTTCATTCGATCCCTGCGAAACCCTACATTTCAGCAGGATAATGCACGACCGCATGTTGCAGGTCCTGTACGGGCCTTTCTGGACACAGAAAATGTTCGACTGCTGTCATGGCCAGCACATCGTCCAGATATGTCACCAACTGAAAACGTCTAGTGGCCGAGCAACTGGCTCGTCACAGTACGCCAGTCACTACTCTTGATGAACTGTGGTACCGTGTTGAAGCTGCATGAGCAGCTGTACCTGTACACGCCATCCAAGCTCTGTTTGATTCAATGCCCAGGCGTATCAAGGCCGTTATTACGGCCAGAGGTGGTTGTTCTGGGTACTGATTTCTCAGGATCTATGCACCCAAATTGCGTGAAAATATAATCACAAGTCAGTTCTAGTATAATATATTTGTCCAATGAATACCCGTTTATCGTCTGCATTTCTTCTTGGTGTAGCAATTTTAATGGCCAGTAGTGTATCTGGCACTATGATTTGAAAGTGGATTGCGGGCCTAAACTACTCATCGAGTAAATAAAGAAAAGTGAAATTTTCAACCTTGGCTCATTTTTCGTTGTACAGATTAACAAAAGCAGCTGACCTGTAGTTATGCCAGCATGCTGGAAGTTCATAGATGTAGATGGTCCGGCAGGGCCAGCAGTCGGAGCTTCAGCTTTTAAAAAGCTCCTCTACGATTTCAACTTCTTTATATGAGCTTTTCCGTAACACCGATTCTCCAGTACTGCTCATCAGTCCGAGGCCCTTACCAGATTGGACTAATAGAAGAGATAGAGGCGGTGCAACTAACAGTGGCGCGCTTCGTCACAGGATCGTTAAGTCTGCGCGAGAGCGCTGCCGAGACGCTTAACAAACCACAGTGGCAGACTCAGGAAGAGAGGCTTTTTCTATCGCAGAGCGGTTTACTTGTGAAATCCTATAGAGAGTACGTTTCGAAAAGACTCGAGCAACATATTAATTGGTCCCACACAAGTCTCGCGTAATGACCATGACAAGAAATTCAGAGCATTTTTACCGAGCATGTAAATAACATGTCAAGAGCATAAAAGAAGGCTGCGTAATGTCCCGAAACCAACTTGCGTAGTAAAGGGGATGCAAAAGAAGCTGTTTTCTATTTATAGTAACTCTGCCACATGTACAGGTGGGATAGATGTTTGCTACTGACACTACCAGTAAACTTATGCATATGATCCGCTATTGAAATCTCACTGTTGCATAGAACGACTTAAGCAGTGTAGGTAGCATCGAAACACAATGTCACGCAGTTCAGCTGGGCGCCTCCAAGGACAAATGAACATACAATCCTGGAAAGAAAACCTCAGCAAAGTTTTATCCTAACAACTGCAGTCCAGCTACTCACAGAGGTCCAGTGTGGGCTGTAATTATCGTACGGCAGCGAAAGTCGGTAGATATTCTAACGCATATAGGGGAAACCTATTTACGCTGGAAAAATCTACTCCCAGTTTCGGCCACCAGGTGCAAATCTGGCGCTTGGAATGGAAGACAGACGTGTAGCAACGTATCCATATGAACCGGATTAGGAATGGAACGCGGGCAGAAAAGGTCAAACACGTGAGAAAGTTATAATGTTGATTTTATTATTAACTGCCGCTTACACAATTTGCTCTACATGAGCGCTGGAGATGTCGACGAGGTGCTGCACAGCTCCAGATTTGCACTTGGTGGCCAAAACTGGTACTAATTTTTTCCTGCGTAAATCGGTTCCACATTAACGCATTAGAATATGTACCGCACTAGGCTTGCGTGAGTAACTGCGCTTTAATAATAACCACTTGGTATGTTGCCGGCCGGAGTGGCCGAGCGGTTATAGGCGCTTCAGTCTGGAACCGCGCGACCGCTACGGTCGCAGGTTCGAATCCTGCCTCGGGCATGGATGTGTGTGTCGTCCTTAGTTTGGTTAGGTATAATTAGTTCTAAGTTCTAGGGGACTGATGACCTCAGATGTTACGTCCCATAGTGCTCAGAGCCATTTGAACCATTTGGTATGTTATCAATACAAAAAGTGTGAAAGACGTAGAGTTTCATTATCCATAAGGCTAAGGAGAACACGAAAAATGCAAGATACGTCAACCAAAAAGAGATGTATTGAAATATGAGGCCTATTCGGAAAGTAAGGTCCGATCGGTCGCAAAATCGAAACCACCGTGAAAATAATTAAAAAAAAAAGTTTTATTTGCAACAGTTAGCAACACATTCCAGCTACCTCTGCACATAGTCGCCGCTCCGATTTAGACATTTTTCGTAGCGTTCTACCAACTTTCAAATACCCTAGCGTTGTACCAACTTTCCAATACCCTCGTCATAGCAGGAAGCCCGAGGCCCAAGAGAAAGACTCATCTCGGCGCATACGCGTACGTGGTTCAAATGGCTCTGAGCACTATGGGACTTAACTTCTGAGGTCATCAGTCCCCTAGAACTTAGACCTACTTAAACATAATTAACCCAAGGACATCACACACATCCATGCCCGAGGCAGCATTCGAACCTGCGACCGTAGCGGTCGCGCGGTACTAGACTGTAGCGCCTAGAACTGCTCGGCCACTTCGGCCGGCTCGGCGCGTACGTCACGATGGTAGTCCTGAACTCGCTCGCTCGCTCAGCTCAGCAGACAAAATGCGTTTATAACCCTATTAACTCGCAGCTGGGAGCGTAAGTACTAGCGAGAATTGCATCTTCCACTGAAATCTGATATTAACAGTACTACAGCAAAATTTAATTAAAGATCAATAGCCCGCATCTCGTGGTCGTGCGGTAGCGTTCTCGCTTCCCACGCCCGGGTTCCCGGGTTCGATTCCCGGCGGGGTCAGAGATTTTCTCTGCCTCGTGATGGCTGGGTGTTGTGTGCTGTCCTTAGGTTAGTTAGGTTTAAGTAGTTCTAAGTTCTAGGGGACTGATGACCATAGATGTTAAGTCCCATAGTGCTCAGAGCCATTTGAACCATCTGAAAGATAAATACTCGATATAAGTGGTATAGCGGCTTGTTTATAGCATTTAGTCTCTTCTGCTAAACAGTACTCATTACATGCTGGAAGTAGTGCCTTATGCAACTGATAATCATTTTAGCATAATTTTATTTTATTGTACGCCAGTACAGCCGTAACAAACTATAAGTAGGCCTACGGACTTCCCATTATTAGAGTACTAATAACAGTAAGATTCCATAATAGCGGATTCCAGTCGAAGATTCAGTTTTCGTTTGTACGGAGACGCCTAGTTACGAGTTAACAGGTGTAGAAACGTAGTCTGTGTGCTGATTTGAGCGAGCGAGCGAGCGAGCGCAGGACTACCTTCGTGACGTACGCGCCGCGGCCTGTCTGTCTCGTAGGCCTCGCAGGAAGCCGCCTGTGCTTCATGCCAATTCTCTACGCTGGTCTACAGCTCGTTGTCTGTGGCAGAACGTTGTCTTCATAGCTAACGGTTAATGTGAGCAGAGATGAAACTCAGGGAGAGTCAATTACGGGCTTTATTGTGGGCGATCAAATATTTCCCCTCGAAACGTTGCAGGAGCGGCAGAGAATTGTCATGCACATGTTATGTGGGCAGCATGATATCGGGCGAAATGTCACACCAGGCCCTCGTACTTGGCGACGGACACTATTGTTCTAAGCCTCTTTACGTGCTCACTGTGCGCTCAGAACTGAAAAGGAAGACGTGACGCGATCGACGGATATACTAGAGACACCGCCCGACATATCTGTGCAAAGCTTCATCGGATTTTCACTGTGTTTCCCATTTCGCAGCCCAGCGGACCCTACTTTCCGAATAGCCCCCTCATGCTAGAAAAACATACTCTGATAAACAGGAACTGATAAACAAAATAATTTAAAGCCGTAGCGTATCGAGGAAGTACTGTTTTCTCATGCAAGCGTGGAGTGAGTATAATACTAAATTATTTGCTTACTTTACAAAACATGGCTCTGAGCACTATGGGACTTAACATCTGAGGTCATCAGTATCCCAGAACGTAGAACTACTTAAACCTCACTAACCTAAGGACATCACACACAGCCATGCCCGAGGCAGGATTCGAAACTGCGACCGTAGCGGTCGCGCGGTTCCAGACTGAAGCGCCTAGAACCGCTCGGTCACACCGGCCGGCGCTTAATTTACAAATCTGTGCCCTGATCTATTCACTACGCTGTAAGAGTAAATCATATGCTATGAAGCATCTGTTGTGCGAACAGGCCCCACCCATCGAGAGACACAGTCAAAGCTTACTTGGGAAGTGAAAGAAGTAAATTGAAAAGAGAGAGAGAAAAGAAAGAGGAAGAACATTAGGAAATGTATGGTAAGAAGCTGAGCAGTGAAAGGCAAAACTGGTTCTAACAACCCTACCACAACAAAGGTCAAAATTTTAATAACGATTGTGGTGTTGCTCACGCTGCTAAACACTGCATTTTCGGGCAACAACAGTCATATTATGTGGCAGGTGTCATTAGAGCACAGTTAATAAAGTCATTTCATGTAATAATAAAAAAACTAGGCACTCATCTTTTTGTGTTTCCCACGTTGGTCTCGTCGTAAAACCATGGCTCAATCGTTGAAAATCTAGGTGGTTATGATTCCAAGCTCAGATGCAAAGAGGCCTAGGTTTTATTCTGCTATATTCAAAAGTTTTGTAGATGCGCTTCACAAACCATCCTTGAAGATTACACTTTTGCTGGACAATGGTGATGTAAAAAAATAATCAGCTCTCCGAAATTAAGTTACACTTCCTTTTAATTGCTTTTATTGCAATATCACGTAAACACAAAACATCACTTCACAAAACAAAACATACTTGAGAACATCTCTCTCACAGTCACTGTTAAAGTTCACATTTTATAAGCGGACAACGTTATGCCTCTTTCCAACATGACGTCCAACACTTGACTTTCTCAAGGTCCGACTCTCTAACAACTCAACAACTAACTAATAATCGCTTACGCGCCCAAAAATCAGAGTTACAAGTACGTCAAAGATCACAGTGACAAAAGAAAGAATACACATAAGGATAATATCATTGCAATATAAACATATCGATGTATCACAAATGAAATCAAATCTGAATGTTGTCTCAGAAATATGTCAACTACTTTGCAGAAACCAGTAGAATATTACTGGTATCGAGAGGTTCAGGTGAGGTGCCGTAATGGTTGCGTAATTCAAGTACCATTACATGGTGCAATAAGGGCAGATATCCAGGTAACAAGTGGATTGTCCATCTGTCTGGGACCCTTACCAAGTAGGATTGACAGGTCAGATACAGAAGATGCAACGAATGGTGTTACGTTTCACTTCGGGAGCGCATAGAAATAGAGAGACCGTTACGGAATTGCTCAATAGACTGCAGTGCCAGACGCTGTAAGAGAGGCGTCGTGTGCCATGGAGAGGTTTACTGTTGAAATTTCGAGAGCGTAGGTTGCAAGAAAATTCGGGAAACATATTACTTCCTCCCATATCCGCCTACCGAAATCAGGACGTCGCGAAAATGTGAGAAACTGGAGCTCGTGCGGAGATTTACCGACGAACACGCTTCCGTCGCGGCATTTGTAAATGGAACAAGAAAGGGCGGAAATGGTACCGGTACTCTCCGCCACACACCGTAAGACGGCCCGCGGAATATAGATGTAGATGCACGTGGACACGAGGTAGCACTGAGATATCGATTTCAGACATCGAGCGAGGTAGGGGGCAGCCAGCGCTGCCATAAAGTGTCTGGCCAGACTGACTAATCATTCGATTCCGGGCCCGGCGTCGCAGGGGATCCACATTCCGGAGCGGCTCTGGCAGCGCGCGCGGAATCCCAGCAAGTTGGCGAGCCGAGGAGACACAGTATTGATCAGGGGGGGGGGGGGGGAGGGGGTCGGGGGTCGGTGGGGGGGCTGCGGCCCTCTGCTCGCTAATCGAAGGCGATTAGTCGCGACCAGCGCCGCCATTCATCTGCGACGCCGCTGCCCACTCAGCAAGCAGCCGCGTCCACCAGTGGCGGCCGCCCACCTTCTCTCCGCTGCCCGCAACGCACTGCTTGGCCTAATCTCGCCTGTTCGCCTTCCGACGCGAAGAGGGAGAGACACGGAGCTATACAGGGTGTATCGTAATTAATGACGTAAACGCATACAGTTGATATTAGAACCAAAAACTTCTCAGCAAACATATGCTCTAGGATGCATTCCTGTAAGAGCTAAGAACGCTTCTTCACCTTCGCTACTGTGAAACAAATCTCTTCTACTCCAAGCTCTCTGCTTTCCATATTTTGAGAAATCGTAGTGTGGACAAGACAAAAAAAGAAAAAGTCCAGCAAATATGGTTTGTACAGCGCATACATCTTCGCTACTGTGAAACTTGTCTCTTCTGCTGAACAAGTGCTCGTAGCTCTTAAGGTTTAAAAATCCTCGCAATCTTAAAACCAGGAAAGCCACTGGATGACCTAGCTAGCTATCGGCCAACAGCCCTATTGAGCATTTGCTACAAGCTATTAGAAAGACTGCTGTAGAACAGAATATATGACTCCATAGATAGACTAATTCCCGCAGACCAGGCAGGATTTAGGAACAAACGGAGCTGCTGTGAATTAGTCCTTGCCTTACCCTCATGCAGTGAGTGGGGCTTTCAAAGGGCCCAAAAAACCTGTGTGGCTTTTGTGGACCTCTGTCCGCAGCTCGTGGTCGTGCGGTAGCGTTCTCGCTTCCCGCGCCCGGGTTCCCGGGTTCGATTCCCGGCGGGGTCAGGGATTTTCTCTGTTTTGTGATGACTGGGTGTTGTGTGATGTCCTTAGATTAGTTAGGTTTAAGTAGTTCTAAGTTCTAGGGGACTGATGACCATAGATGTCCGATAGTGCTCAGAGCCATTTGAACCATTTTTTTGTGGACCTCTCGGCCGCCTAGGATACCATCTGTCTCGACGGACTCATACTCAAGCTGAAAAAGCGATCCCCTGCCGCAACACAACTAAGATTCTGGAAAACATGTTGAAAAATCGATACTTCAGAGTGAACGTAGGTCAATCTACGAGTAAATCCTACTCAATAAACAATGGGCTCCCACAGGGATCAGTGTTGGCTCCCCTTCTCTTCAACCTATACACGAGTAACATGCCAGCAACTAAATCGCAAAAATTCTGCTATGCAGATGACTCAGAGCAAGACATTTGAAGAGGGGGAAGCTACTCTGTCAACGGACCTTCAACTTCGGAACAAGTATTATACGAAATGAAGGATCTGCCCAAATCCAAATAAAACTGAGGTAGGCGTATTCCACCTGAATAATCATGAGGCAAGACGAGAGTTACAAGTAACATTCTGCAATGAGGGATTGACGCATAACAGCCATCCAAAATATCTAGGAATCACTCTTGACCGGTTACTAACCTATAAAAAACACCTAGAAATAACCAGTCAAAAGATAAAAAATCGAAATAACATATTGAGAAAGCTGACTGGAACCTCCTGGGGAGCTCAAGCTAACACCCTACGCACCTCAGAAGTTAAGTCGCATAGTTCTCAGAGCCATTTGAACCATTTGAACCTCTGTCTCTGAAGAAATACCTATCCGAAAAATATTCGACCATCTACCAACTACCAGCCTAAAATCCAGGAAACCCATATGGGAAGACGAAGTTCTCAAATTCCTAGAAAGGTAGGACATAGCAGGGGAATGGAGGCAATACTGGTCACTGAACAATCACCATCCTCTCATTACTGAGTTTGACCCTTCGATGCCGATGGAAGGAATGCAGATGCCCAGAAGAACTTGGTGCAGACTTAATCTTGTGAGGACTAACCGCGGCAGGTGTAAGGCCATTCTCCACAAATGGAAACTCACTGGTGACCCACGATGCGACTGTGGTGCAGAAGAACAAACAATCCCTCACCTGATCTTCTAATGTCCCGAGAGGAGCTTTGAAGGATATCATGAATGCTACTCCACGTGTTGTTTAGTGGGAGACCTGCTTACACGTGGACTTGTAATAGCTGCAGTGGCTGTCTCCCTAATATTTCGCATATTGTTGTTGGCAATCAATCATTTAATATTTGTAATTCATTTATTACATTAATTACTAGTATGTGTGCAATCTTACTCTGTAGATGCCATACGCTAAATAAAAAATCTTATTAGAGCCCGTATTTAATGGACTTTTTTTCTTGTTTTCGTCCATACTACCTGCTCCCAAAATATGGAAAACAAAGACTTTGTAGTAAAATAGATTTGTTTCACATTTTCGAAAATGAAGAAGTGATCATAGCTCATAAGGTATGAGTTTTAGAGCCCAAATTTACTGAGAATGTTTTTCTTCTAGTACCATGTATTTTCAATTGATGCTTTTGCGCTATTATGATGCAGCCTATGTGTCATTTCCAATCCTATAGAGACGGCTTGTCGCAACAGTTATTCGTTCCCATATCCCCTCAGACATCTGCACACGAGAGGTGGTCATAAAGTTCTAAAGCTCTGAAAATATTCAACCTGCCGCCATGAAACTTTGTGATGACCGTTTAGTACTCTCTACATACATCGTCAGTCCAAAATGTTCAGCGACTAATTTTACTGGTCGCTTGTAAGTGATGTCAGCGCGGTAACTACCATACGAGCTTGAACTAACGACTGTAAACAACAGATATGTACATTCCACGGGTCAGTTGCAAGCTGGCCGGGGTAACTAATGGACGGATCTGCCTCGGTAGCTGCGCTGTCAACGCGGCAGATTGCTAAGCGAAGGGACGCAGGCTCGTTTCCCGGCCATGTCGGAGATTTTCTCCTCTCAGGACTGGCTGTTGTGTTCTCCCTAAGTTCGTATCGTCATACGAGGGTTGTCCAGAAAGTAAGTTACGATCGGTCGCGAAATGGAAACCACTGGGAAAATCCGGTAAAGCTTTGCACAGATGTGTTTGGCAATGTCTCTAGTATGCCCGTCGATCGTGTCGCGACGCTCTTTTCAGTTTTGAGTGAACAGTGAGCACGTAAAGATGCGTAGGGAATAGGGTCTCCCGCCAAGTATGAGGTCCTGGTTAGAGATTTAGCCCGTGTCATGCAGCCCACATAACACAACTGTCGAGCAGTTCCTTCTTCATGCCAATTCTTGGCCGCACGCTGCAGGGGCAATGAAGACGCTCCTGCAGTGTTTCCGATGAGAAGTGTTTGATCACCCACAATACAGTCCGTAATTGGCTCCCCCTGAGTCTCATCTCTGCTCAAAAGAACCTCTGGCAATGAAGACAAAATTTTTCCACAGACAACGAGGTGCAGACCAGTGCAGGTAACTGGCCGAAAGTACCGGCGGCTGCTTTCTATGACGAGGATATTGGAAAGTCGATACAACACTACGACAAAACTCGTAGTTGGAGCGACGACTATGTAGAGAAGTAGGTGGAAGGTGTACCTAACTGTTGCAAATAAAAGCGTTTTTGGTTTTCACTGTGGTTTCCATTTTGCGACCGATCGGAACTTACTTTCTGGACAACCCTCGTAATTGACGTTACACTCTTGAAATGGCTGAATGGGAACGGCCTGGAAGCCAATAAATCGGAAAAAGTAGTGACTTTGGACTGTACTGTGTCAACGATATGTCACAAGTCGCTGTGGAGTAACGAAATGAACATCTCTAAGTCAAGTCCTCAAGGCATTCTTCAGAATGTTGCGAAGAAGATTAAAGTGTGTGTAAAGCTTACGCTGCACATCCTGACTCTCGAACAAAAAGAACGACGCCTGGACGCCTGCCACGACTAAATTCAAATGAAACACGTGGACAGTTCTTTTCTAGAAAAGTCGTCACGATGCCGTGACTTGCTATCAGTACTAACCTATTATAAAATGACAAAGTGCAGAAGGGGTCTGTGCAGGGTTCGCCTGGACAGAAGAAAGTGCGAATGTCATGTTCGAGTTAACAATATCCCAAAGAAGGTCTTTTCTAACACTTTCATTTTTTACGACGACAAACAACAGTTGTATATTGGACATGGTTTTGGAAATGTTCGCCGTAAACGGCGGGGGAAGACAGTCCATTTGCTGTAGGTGCAAGTCAAGTTGCCATCCGCTATAATTAGAAAGTTGACGCTTTAGTGAAGCAAACGGTATCTGTGAGTACTGTCTATCCTTAATTTGAAATTACCGTATATAGATCACTTAAGTGAGATCAAGAACCACGAAATGATCAATGGCAAGAGGTGCAGAACGAGTCCCTACAAACAAAAGGCGCTTATTATGCGATGTTACAACAGAGAATTCCTACAGCGCAGTGGTTTACGATGACACATTTGGACCGATAAACGTCTTCCACCATCATCCGACTCCTGCTTTAACCACGCCTCTTTTCCTCTCCGTCCACGTCTACACAACATTCACAGCTCTCCTGCACGTAAATGTGATACTGAATCAGAAGCTGATGTAAATCACGTCTTGTTTCAGTTTCCCAAATTTGAGTGTTAACGGTTGGACTTTTTGGAAACGTTGTTGGTTATGGGATATCACCTTCCTCAAACAGCTGCTTCTCTTTTATTTACGAACGATACATACATCCGCCTTTACAAAGCGATTATTAATTTCCTTCATAAAATTAGTGAAGAATCTGTAGGTTTTAATGGTACGCGTATTTCATTTTTTTGTTTTTTTTTTTGCTTGCATATTATAAAATTTCGGTAATGCTATGAACTGAGAAATCCAAATAGTTTAATTTATTTCTGAATCTAATTGTTAACAATTTATGGTGTACAAAATTGTGGCAGCTTGAACTCTTTTACACATGTAATACGCATTTATGTTTCTCTTTCTGAAGTTCAGTGTTCATTCTGATCATATCTTTTAGGTGGCTAAACAGAGTACATACTCTAGAGGCCAAATAAAGAAATAAAAAGAGTTTCAGGCAGTCGTACGAATGTTCTGTGCACTGTATTCAAGTGCGGGGAGACAATGCAGAACACCTGAAACATTAAAACAACCATCTTAAGTTTTACCTGGTTTTTACTAATCCAGAGTTGAACCTTTTGGATCTTTAAAAATGGCTTCACCGGACACCCTGCTCCGCCTGCCCATGTTACTGCACTGTGACCAAAGCTTTCCTTGCGTAATGCGGTCAACACCGCTGCCTTTCCGTGCACCGCTAGCTCGTAAACATGTGTACGGTTCTGGCAGACCGCTGAGTCATCAATCGTTCCGTAACCTTCCATGGAGAAGACGATTTTCCGTCTTTACATCGTACATGCTATTTAATGCTATCTGTTTAATAACGTTTAATTCATGTAACCTATCCGCTATCCTCTTAAGCACAGGGGTAAGAAGGAACGGAAGAGGAAATAACAAGCGATAGGAAGGTCGTCACTATACCATATTTTTTCAAAATTTCACAGAAACTGCCGGCCGGAGTGGCCGAGCGGTTCTAGGCGCTACAGTCCGGAACCGCGGGACCGCTACGGTCGCAGGGTTCGAATCCTGCCTCGGGCATGGATGTGAGTGATGTCTTTAGGTTAGTTAGGTTTAAATAGTTCTAAGTTCTAGAGGACTGATGACCTCAGAAGTTAAGTCCCATTGTGCTCAGAGCCATTCTTTTTCCGCTATACAGCGTCCAGTTGGACTTCACAGCAAGAAAACTTAATGATAAATAGTTTAAAGGAACAGTAAGGTGGTGATGATGTTTGCTTTTTGGGGCGCTCAACTGCGCGGTCATCAGCACCCGTACAATTTTTTCACAGTCCAATGTTTTTCACAGTCCAATACAGCCACAGTCACGAATGACGATGATGATGACATGATGAGGACAACACAAACACCCTGTCCCCGGGCAGAGAAAATCCCCAACCCAGTCGGGAATCGAGCCCGGGACCCTGTGGTCCAGAGGTAGCACGGCTTGCCCCCAGACCACGAGCTGCGGACAAAGGAATAGCAAGGAAGTAAATTTAAACAGGCAGGCGTTTATAAAAACAGTGTACATCGTGTAAAGCGAAATCTATAGAACAAACAAGTAAGAAATTTTCGACAAGACATAGGGTGCATGAAGACGCTTGTAGATTAGGCAACTAAGGCCTAGTATATTTATATGAGACTAATCACCTCTGAAAGGCACAGAAGGAGACTTACAGGTGATACATGTAGATAAGAGAGGAAAGAAACTGTACGTACTTGAAGAACTTGAAACAGCAATCCACCGGGGTTAGTTTGATAATGTACTCAGTATATGGACTGGCGAGAATGGCTATGCCTTTTCCAAAGGTTTCTTATATCTTTTTTAAGGTTGGCGTTAATAACGTAAATGTGAACGGTTCGGCACAGATAACCGTTAGTATGGTGTCTCTCAATGCATTTTGTAAAATCTTTGGAATGTCATGGAACGGCAGCTCAGTGCAGTCCGTCAGAGCCATACACATGTTTACGAAGTAGTGGTACACGGAGAGGCAGTGCTATGACCGATGTTCACCGCAATATGGAAGCAACGCTTTGGAGTATGTGCCGTAACATGGATAAGTGGAGCAGGGGGTCCAGCGTTGCCATTTTTAAGTAATATGAGCCCTTCATCTCGAAATCATTTTGTTTTTATATTTTGACCTTGCGTGCCTTTGAAGCGCATGTATATGTCGGATTAACTTAGACAGCCAGAGGAGAGGAGCTTGACTCGCGAAAGGCGATGCTGAGGATTATGTTCATAATAACAGTAGTTGTATGCTAAAGTAATTATAACGAAATGACACTTTGTGGTGCACTCATATTGCTGAGGCTGCCTTCTACGTAGACCTGCTTTAAACTCTTCGAGGTTTCTACCCTCCAAAACAAAGCCCAAATGACCTTTGTGTGGTATTAAGTTGAAAAATTCACAGATTAAACTCTACTCACTACGAAAATGCAAACATGGCGGAGATATTACGGGTCTAATGCTTTTCCTTTCATTATCTCTCACTTGACGTCGTAACAGTAACGTGAGTACTATTTTCTTATGCAGACAGTACGATTCTTATTTGTGGATATACCGTCGGATAAGAACTTAACGGTTTGGAGGACGTTTGTGAAAGTATATATCTGGAGTGTGAAAGTATTTATCTGGAGTGCAACCTGATATGGAGACGAATCTTGGACGATACAGTAAGGTAACAAGAGAATAAAGGCCTTTGAAATGTGGCTTTACAGAATCCTGAAGATTAGATAAGCAGGTCCAGATGGTCGTGTGTCGCATAGCAATGCAGAGATGAAGATATTTATTTATTTATTTATTTATTGTTCCGTGGGACCACATTTAGGAGAAGTCTCCATGGTCATGGAACGAGTCAATACATGAAATTATAACACGATTGTAGAAACACATAAAATGAAACAAGTCGTTAGTTTAAATAAAGAAAATCAAGAATGTAACACTGGAATTTGCTTAATTTTTTATCTCTTCCAGGAGCTCCTCGACAGAATAGAAGGAGTGAGCCATGAGGAAACTCTTCAGTTTAGACTTAAAAGTGTTTGGGCTACTGCTAAGATTTTTGAGTTCTTGTGGTAGCTTATTGAAAATGGATGCAGCAGAATACTGCACTCCTTTCTGCACAAGAGTCAAGGAAGTGCATTCCACATGCAGATTTGATTTCTGCCTAGTATTAACTGAGTGAAAGCTGCTAACTCTTGGGAATAAGCTAATATTGCTAACAACAAACGACATTAAAGAAAATACATACTGTGAGGGCAATGTCAAAATTCCCAGACTATTGAATAGGGGTCGACAAGAGGTTTTCGAACTTACACCATACATAGCTCGAACAGCCCGTTTTTGAGCCAAAAATACCCTTTTTGAATCAGAAGAATTACCCCAAAAAATAATACCATATGACATAAGCGTATGAAAATATGCGAAGTATACTACTTTTCGTGTTGAAATGTCACTTATTTCAGATACTGTTCTAATGGTAAATAAAGCGGCATTTAGTTTCTGAACAAGATCCTGAACATGGGCTTTCCACAACAGCTTACTATCTATCCGTACGCCTAGGAACTTGAACTGTTCCGTCTCGCTTATAACATGCCCATTCTGTCTGATTAAAATGTCAGTTCTTGTTGAATTGTGGGTTAGGAACTGTAAAAACTGAGTCTTACTGTGATTTAGCATCAAATTATTTTCCACAAGCCACGAACTTACTTCATGAACTACATTATTTGATAATGTTTCAATATTACACACAAGATCCTTCACTACCAAGGTGGTGTCATCAGCAAACAGAAATATTTTTGAATCACCTGTAATACTAGAAGGCATATCATTTACATAAATAAGGAACAGCAGTGGCCCCAGCACCGACCCTTGGGGAACGCCCCATTTAACAGTGCCCCATTGGGACTGAACATCATTACCACTCTCAATATTGCGGAGGATTACCTTCTGCTTTCTGTTCTTAAAGTAGGAGGCGAACCAATTGTAAGCTACTCCCCTTACTCCATAATGTTCCAACTTCTGCAGTAATATTTTGTGGTCAACACAGTCAAAAGCCTTCGTTAAATCAAAGAAAACACCTAACGTTCTCAACCTTTTATTTAATCCGTCCAAAACCTCACAGAGAAAAGAGAATATAGCATTTTCAGTTGTTAAGCCATTTCTAAAACCAAACTGTACATTTGACAGCAAATTATGTGAATTTAAATGCTGCAGTAACCTTGTATATACAAGCCTCTCGATAACTTTAGCAAACACCGATGGCATAGAAATAGGTCTATAATTGTCAACATTATCCCTGTCTCCCTTTTTATAAAGTGGCTTCACTACCGAGTACTTTAATCGGTCAGGAAACCGACCACTGCTAAAGGAAAAGTTACAGATATGGCTAAGTACTGAGCTAACATACGTGGAACAATACTTCAGTATTCTGCTAGATACCCCGTCATATCCATGAGAGTTCTTGGTCTTTAGTGATTTGATTATTAACTCAATCTCCCTCTTGTCAGTATCATGGAGGAGCATTTCAGGTAACAGTCTCGGAACACTTTTTTCTAAGAGCGCTATATGATTCCCTGTTGGGACTAGGTTTCTATTTAGTTCACCTGCTATATTCAGAAAGTGATTATTAAGTACTGTACATATATGCGACTTATCAGCAACACGGACATCCCCACTACGCACTGATTCTATATCCTCGACCTGTCTCTGCAGACCAGCCACTTCCTTTACGACTGACCATATGGTTTTAATTTTATCCTGAGACTTAGCTATTCTATCTGCATACCACATACTTTTTGCCTTCCTAATAACTTTTTTAAGCACCTTACAATACTGTTTGTAATGGGCTGCTGCATTTAGATTTTGACTGTTTCTAACGTTTTGATATAATTGCCACTTTGTTCTACAAGATATTCTTATCCCTTTAGTCAGCCACCCAGGCTGCCTGTTTGTGCTAGTACCCTGTTTTAAACGTTCTAACGGAAAGCAACTTTCAAAGAGCACGAGAAAAGTCTTGAGGAAAGCATTATATTTATCGTCTACTGTATCAGCACTATAAACATCTTGCCAATCTTGTTCCTTGATAAGGTTTACAAAAGTCTGTACAGCAACTGGATCAGCTTTCCTAAAAAGTTGGTAACTATATTTAACATGTGTTGAAGCACAAAAATCTTTTAGACTTAAAATTTGTGCATCATGATCTGAAAGGCCATTCACCTTTTTGCTAACAGAATGCCCTTCTAATAATGACGAATGAACAAAAATATTGTCTATGGTTGTTCTACTGTTCCCTTGCACTCTCGTTGGAAAGAATACGGTTTGCATAAGATTATATGAATTAAGGAGGTCTACCAGCATCCTTTTCCTTGCACAATCACTTATACAATTAATATTGAAGTCACCACATATAACTAACTTTTTGTATTTCCTATAAAGTGAACCAAGAACCTCCTCTAGCTTTAGCAAAAATGTTGTGAAATCGGAGTCTGGGGATCTATAAATAACAACAGTAAGAAGTTTAGCTCCACTAAATTTAACCACACCTGCACAACATTCAAACACCTTTTCAGTGCAGTACTTTGAAACATCAATACGACTGACTAGCGTGAAGAGTTGTATCAAATCAGTCTTGGGACTCACGAAAAAAAGCAACGATGACGTGTCCCATTTTATCTAGTTTCATTCATTTGCGTTTCTACAGGGTGAATCTCTGCAAGAGTTGTGGGACGACAATTATGAGGGCCGGAATCCATGTAGAGTGTCGTAAGAGGAATGGTCAGTGGTCAGGGATATGACATCAACGATCATTCGAAGTAAAGCAATGTAAAAAACATGGGCTCTAAAACACATACTTTAACAGCTCTGATCAGTTTTTCATCTTCTTATAATGTGAAGTAAATCTCATCTAATGTAAATTCTTTGCTTTCCATATTTTGAGAGGGGGTAGTATGGTTCAAATGGCTCTGAGCACTATGGGACTCAACATCTATGGTCATCAGTCCCCTAGAACTTAGAACTACTTAAACCTAACTAACCTAAGGACAGCACACAACACCCAGCCATCACGAGGCAGAGAAAATCCCTGACCCCGCCGGGAATCGAACCCGGGAACCCGGGCGTGGGAAGCGAGAACGCTACCGCACGACCACGAGATGCGGGCTGGGGGGGGGGGGGGGTAGTATGGACAAGTAAATAAGGGCTCTAAAATGCATATCTTAAGAGCTGTAAACACTTTTTCATTTTAGCTACTGTAAACCACATCTCTTCTACTAAACAAGTGTTCATAGCTCTTAAGATATACTTTTTAGAGCCGATGTTTGCTAGGCTTTTCTTGTTTGAATGATCGTTCCTGTCACATCCCTGAATATCGACCGTTCCTCCTGGGACACCTTGTATAAAACACTCTCCAACTTCAAGGAGCATTGGGGGGTGAACTACATAGATCCCAGTTACGAGGATGGTTCTTTACCTAGCAGCGCACAGTTCTTATCCAACGCTTTTGCATACATTTCAGCTGCCAACACTGTAAGTATGGAAACGTAAAACATGTAATACTATAATGAAGACCAAACACATACTGTGACTTCTCCAGAAATGTAGCTGTGTGGTATCATAGGTGATACTGATTATCGGAACACCGAGAAAGTAAATTTGCTGACGAGAATTACATAGTAGCGCCAGGCCGGATCCTGTGTTCGGTTTTGGGGGAGTTACATTTCGTTTCTGTCTTAATCTTCCTGCTCACCATTCCCCCAACCAAATATAATTTTCCGTCACTCCCACATTTAACGTGCTGCCACATATGTGCACGGTTTTAATAATAATAATAATAATAATAATAAAAAAAAAATAATAATAACAAAATAAATAAAATATTTTAATACAACAATAAATTTTTAATTCTCACAAAAAATGTAAACTATTTTAAGGTAATAATGAGAATAATTTGTTAAAAGCTATGAACTGTACATTGTTTTAGCATAACATCCAAGAAACTGTAATTACGAAAAAGACAGCCTTTGAAAAGCATTCATCAGAAAATTTGGGAAATTCATGTATGAAACAATCAATTTAAGAACTCTCACAACGCTAATAATTTCATAGCTTACAAGTGAAAAGTATCCTCTGTTAAACGTAGGTTGTAATTTTTAGATTTCCCTACCATTTCCGAGACCCTTAGTTTGCACGCTACTTTATACTTCAAATGTTAGCTGTGAAACATGGAAACAGATATATGTAAAAATATAAACGGTTCTACAATTTGTGTGTATGTGTGTGGAGGGAGGGTGGGGGTGGAAGGGGGTGGAGGGAGGTGACGGAGGTGCGGGCTCAAGGCTCCCCAAAAAATGGTTCAAATGGCTCTGAGCACTATGCGACTTAACATCTGAGGTCATCAGTCCCCTAGACTTAGAACTACTTAAACCTAACTAACCTAAGGACATCACACGCAACCAAGCCCAAGGCTGGATTCGAACCTGCGACCGTAGCGGTCGCGCAGTTCCGGACTGAAGCACCTAGAACTTCTCGGCCACAGCGGCCGTCTCAAGGCCCCCAAGACGCCTCCCCGCCACCACACGAACGTTAATGTGAGTGTGTACAGGTGGTCGGAAATGGTATTGTTGAAGGTACCGTCCCGGTATTGTCCTGAAATTATTTAAGACATTCACGGACAAACCCAAATCATTATGGCCGGACAGAGCTCCGTGCTGCCGCATAAGAGGTCAGTGTCTTAACAATTGTACTACTTCTACCGGTTGGTCCCTGTTGTATAATATTAATTCGTTCAACTCTATTTGCACACGAAAACTAATAAAAAATAGTTTTGCAGTGTTTCTTCGCATCACTGCACACACTGCGGACACCTGTGGTTGATTGCAGGGCCGCAAACATGCTTCAGTGCCCCTTGCACACCCTTCATTCGGTCTGAAAAATTGAATCGTGGTCGATCTACGTGTTGCTGTGCCCCAAGCACATCTCCATAACCCCCTTTCCACCCATTAGCTTGTCTGGAAAACTGAGTTAGCAGATATTTGTTTTGGGGCTGCCACTATACCAAAGACGGAATGAAGACAGTCTTTTCTCCTTTATCTCACTTCTTATTATAATTAGTAATGGTACTGGTCTTATCCTTTAAAGGACAGAATTACCACGTAAAAAACAGCTTCAAACATCTGATTTCCTTGCAGATGAGTTAACGTGTTAAATAACTCATGTTAAACATGTAAGCGAGAATAAGCTTAGTGGAAGTTAGAAAGCGCTAAGTGTTTTCAATCCTAAATACTGGACGAATATAGTCTGGGTATAATGAGCGTCGTGAGTTACGCTACCTCATGACATTTACACTGTTTCTAACTGTAATATTTTCCTACTGTGTTAAACCTTCAACATAAGGCTCTCAATGAGTACCTCGCGGCAGCATTTTAAATTTTTAATTTGGGCAATAATTATATGAAACACTGAAAATTAAGCTTTTCGGTTCCTGGAAGTCGTTAGCTAGACAACCTACATCTGGGACCGTGCACCATGAACCAAGTAACACTCATTCCATCCATGTTTTCGCTATCGAAATTTTTGTTATATTCATGGCTACAATATAAATACAGTTATTTTTAAGAAGTTCAACATTAATTTTACTTACATTATAAAAATAGTCCAAATGGTTCTCAGCACTATAGGACTTAACATCTGAGGTCATTAGTCCCCTAGACGTAGAACTAATTAAACCTAACTAACCTAAGGACGTCACACACATCCATGCCCGAGGCAGGATTCGAACCTGCGACCGTAGCGGTCGCGCGGTTCCAGACTGTAGCGCCTAGAACCGCTCGACCACTCCAGCTGGCCTTAAATTATAAATACACTGGTTGGTAATACGAGGTGATGCTTATAAGGGTACAGAACAATAAGCAAACTTACGTTCCCTTCTACACCTCAGTATCTAAACACCTTCTATTTGTGTCTCAACCAGAAGCAGCACGAGTAATGAAGCAAGTGTGGTTAACAGCACGGTGCTTCACGGTCATGTGATGCAGTGGACTTTTTGCAGCCACAGAACAGAGCCGCAGGTGGACGCGGAAAAGTATTTCGGCGTTACTGCTGCTGCTTACGCGCTTCCACGAGGGGCACGAATATACCGGCGCTAGCTGGGCAGGCAGTGACAACGTGCCAAGCTGGCTCGCTATATTAACAGGCGGCGGGCCGGAGCGAGCGGCCAAATTAAACGACAATCAGCGCGGAAAGGCCCGCAAAGTGGGCAGCGCTAAGCGCCACTCCACTCGACTTTAAAATCCGGCGCGCCAGTGTTTAACGTGTCAACACGAGACCGCGCCGCTAAACGAACCCCCGACGAGTCGCCAGGGGACCGGCGCAGCGGGACGTCCGCTTTAAAAGCAAGCGCCGCGCCAGCGCAGAGATGAGGCGGCCGAGATGGAGATGGGCAGCGCGTGGAGAAGGCACGCGCGCCGGCCGCAGTGTTGTGGGGAGACGCGCGAGCGACCTACTGTACACAGTCTGGTTCATGAAGAGGTTTGTTCCACCAGTATGGATACCTCTGATACTCTCTACCTGAATATGTACAACACTAGAAGGAAAAGTGATCTTCATTAGCCTTTGATGAACCTAACTTTGGCCCAAAATGGGGGCAAACCTGCAGCTACAAAACACTTTGATAATCTACCAACGTATCGGACGATTAGCAGAAGTGACTCGAAATGTGGATTAAAGATCCCGAGCGAATTTTCCACTCTACAGCGGAGTGGGCGCCGATGTGGAACTTACTGGCAGATTGAAATTGTGTGCTGGACCGGTACACTAATCTGGGACCTTTACCTTTCGCTGAAAAACGCAGAGTACTTGCCCGTGAAAGGCAAAGTTGGAGTCCCGGCACGGCACACAGTTTTAATCTGCCTGGAAGTTTCACAACGACGCACACACCGCCGCAGAGTCAAAAACTCATTCTGGAAGCATCGCCCAGGCTATGGATAAGCCATGTCTCCTCAGCATCCTTTCTTCCAGGAGTTCTAGTCCTGCCAGACTCACAGGAGAATTTATGGAAGGTAGGAGACGAAATACTGGCGGAATTAAAGCTGTGAGCACGGGTCGTGAGGCGTGTTTGGGTAACATTGTTGGTAGAGCACTAGCCCATACAAGTCAAAGGTCCCGGATTAGGGTCCTGCTCTGGTACACAGTTTTAATCTGCTAGAAATTTTCGTAGATTAAAGATGTTTCTCCTTGACAGCTACTTATATATCATAGAGGAATCGTTTAATATCAAATTCATGGTAAACGTTATGATGTGGAACGTGTCATCTGAATATATAACGTTTATACACCATATATGACCTATGGACTAAGTAACGAAACTTAGTCGTGACCTCGCTAGCTGCCGGCCGCTGTGGCCAAGTGGTTCTAGGCGCTTCAGTCCGGAACCACGCTGCTGCTACGGTCGCAGGTTCGAATCCTGCCTTGGGCATGGATGTGTATGATGTTCTTAGGTTAGCAAGGTTTAAGTAGTCTAGGGGACTGATGACTTGGTGCTTAGAACCATTTGAACTTTGCTAGCTGTTTCTTGATATCGAAGCCAGATTAGACAACTTTGCTCCACTTTGGAGTCTTAGTTAATGAAACGGGAGAATCAACTTCATGTATTGATGACAGGATAATTCCGAGGGAGGTCATTTTTATTTTGAAATAATTATATCATGATTTAGTTATGAGATAATTTCGCACCTTTGGGCATTTTCGATCTACTTGCAACAGAATAAAAAATTGTAACCATATAGATTCGTATATTCCACATTTATGTGTGGAGGAGGCAACGTCTGATGGCGTCCTTGATAACGGTTTGTCTCAGCCGCGGCAGTTGCACGCGCAGCTATCATAGTCATGAAATTCGTATATAAAAAGAGACTTTTGCGTTCAATATGTAATGTTAGATGGTAACAATTCTTTATTATAATGCAGGTAACAGAGGTACGGAGCGATTTTCACTAACAGCTAAATCGTGAAATAAAGTGATTATTTCAGTACAAAACAGCCTACGCAGGAGAATGATGTCTCTCAAGCAATTTACAGCGTATGTGAACCCATATAGACTGAAGCACCAAAGAAACTGGTATAGGCATGCATATTCAAATACAGAGACATGTAAACAGGTAGAATACGGCGCTACGGTCGGCAACGCCTATATAAGACGACAAGTGCGTGGCGCAGTTGTTAGATCGGTTACTGTTGTTACAATGGCAGGTTATCAAGATTTAAGTGAAACTTCCTGGCAGATTAAAACTGTGTGCCCGACCGAGACTCGAACTCGGGACTGGCAGAAGTAAAGCTGTGAGTACCGGGCGTGAGTCGTGCTTCGGTAGCTCAGATGGTACAGCACTTGCCCGCGAAAGGCAAAGGTCCCGAGTTCGAGTCTCGGTCGGGCACACAGTTTTAATCTGCCAGGAAGTTTCATATCAGCGCACACTCCGCTGCAGAGTGAAAATCTCATTCAAGATTTAAGTGAGTTTGAACGTGGTTCTATAGTCGGTGCTCGAGCGATGGGACACAGCATCTTCGACGTAGCGATTAAGTGGGGATTTTCCCGTATGACTATTTCAAGAGTGTACCGTGAATATCAGGAATCCGGTAAAATATCAGATCTCCGACATCGATGCGGTCGGAAAAAGATCCTCCAAGGACAGGACTAACGACGGCTGAAGAGAAACGGAGACGTACAACGTGACAGAACTGCAGCCCTTCCGCAAATTGCTGCAGATTTCAATGCTGGGTCATAAACAAACGTCAGCGTGCGAACCATTCATCGAAACATCATCGATATGGGCTTTCGGAGCGGTAGGGCCTCTCATGTACCCTTGATGACTGCATGACACAAAGCTTTACACTTAGCCTGTGCCCGTTTACACCGACGTTGGACTGTTGATGACTGGAAACATGTTGCCTGGTCGGACGAGTTTCATTTCAAATTGTATCGAGCGGATGGACATGTAGGAGAATGGAGAAACCCTCATGAATCCGTGGGGGACTGTCCAAGCTTTTGGAGGCTCTCTAATGGTGTGACGCATGTGTTGTTGGAGTGATATGGGACCCCCAATACGTCTAGGTACGAGTATGACAGATGACACGGACGTAAGCATCCTGTCTGATCACCTGCATCCATTCATGTCCGTTGTGCATTCCGGCGGACTTGGGCAATTCCAGCAGGACAATGTGACACCCCACGCGTCCAGAATTGCTGCAGAATGGCCGAGGAACACTCTTCTGAGCTGAAACACCTCCGCTGGCCACCAAACTCCTCAAACATGAACATTATTGAGCATATCTGGGATACCTTGCATAGCGCTGTTCAAAAGAAATCTGCACCCCCTCGTACTCATCCGGATTTATGGACAGCCCTGCAGAATTCATGGTTTCAGTTCCCTCCAGCAGTACTTTAGACATTATTCGAGCCCGTGCCGCGTCGTGTAGCGGCATTTCTGCGTGCTCGCTGGGGCGATATATAATATTAGGCAGGTGTACCAGTTTCTTTGGCTCTTCGGTGTAATTTACATATTAATTATAACAATGAAAATTAGGGCTAAAATTCTGGCTGCGCTTGATAGCTGTAAGAATTTGATGCTGGATACTCTGTGTCTCTAAGAGATTTGAAGGATCCTCCGGAGACAGCGGAGATGAAAGCTGTTCTGTCGAGATTCGTGGTTAGAAAGAGTTGTCCATCACTCACAGCTATAGGGATGGGTGCTCATAAACAAGCGTTGTATACCTGTAATTTAGTTTTTATTGTGAGCAGTCCATTGTTCCATACTCTGCTTTTCAATGCAGCCATGATAGATGTTGCTCTTGTTATTCTGTTAGCAATCTCAGAGTCCACAGACAAGTTGCTACACGTCGTAGATCGCAAGTAGGTTGACTAATTAACTGCCTGGAGAGAACTGCCGTCAGTACTGATGGATGGAACGTTAGTGGTCCATGCGCCACGATCTTAGTCTTTTGGAGGCTGACAGTAAGCCCAAATTTTTCACGTGCATGTTACAATTTGTGAGCTAGACACTGCGGCTCATCTTCTGTGTTCGCTACCAGAGCTGCTTCGTCTGCATATAACAACTCACGAACGATAACTGTATTTACTTTGGTCTTGACCTTGAGGCGAGCAATATTTAAAAGATTTGCGTCAGACTTAGTATGTAAATACAGTCCCTCCTCGCAGTCTTCAAAGGCAATCCTCAGCAGAAGAGTAAAGAATATCCCAGACAGGACAAGAGTTAACACGCACCTCTGCTTTATACCGCTATTAACAGGGAATGCTTCCGATATTATGCGACTCTTCCCTCTAATGCAACAGTGTCGTGCTGCCAGTTTTCAACGGGTCAATGCCCATTCATATATGACACTGTTTGCACGGTATCGTGGTACTCCAGCAGTGACCAACAACATTTCCAGATTTCTTTCCAACGCAACATCTTTGGGATCTGTTTGGACGTCAGCTTCGTTCTAATGTCACTATCCATGATATGAAGGACCAGTTTCAACACTTGTCTACCTGCTTGCCTCATGAAAGGATACGATGCTTTATGACTCGATTCCCAATTGATTCGGTGCATGCATCCGGGACAGAGTGGGTGCTACATCACACTGATAAAAGGGCTCGTAGTGGGCCAAGTTCTCTGTAGATATGACAACATTTTGTAACCACTGAACTAAAATCACATATCCTCTCAAATCGTGAAGTCTCATTTCATTTCCTTCCCCCTCCTCCCCCTTCCCGCCCCTTCTGGGTGCTTCACTTCCTCTGTCAGCCAGTGTATTTCCGATATACGCCCTGTCGTAGATGCCAGCACAAGGTACTTTACAACTTTTACAGGAGACAAGCACGGGAGCAAGTCTGCCCACTGGTTTACACGTCAGATAGTGGCATGTACAAGAAAGAGTACAGACAGACAGCAGGCCGCGGGGTGGCACAGGGTGTGGCAACGGCTGCCCGCAGATGGGCGCGCCGGAAAGGCGTGGCTCTCTGCAACGCACACTCGACGTCGGCAAAGTGCTCCAAACTGGCTACACGAGAGCTCTCGGCCGCGTCTACATCCGGGGCAGCGCGCTGGTGTTGGAAGCGGCCACACGTTGCGGAATTGTAGCTGTATTTCCTCAGGCACGTGGCAGTCCCTGCACTGGGACTCTCGGCGTAACTCATTACTCTGCACAGAAGGGAGGGAGATTATGCTGCAACGTATCATTTCCGAGCCGGCAGAGACAAGTAATTACACCATTTTGATTTCTGATTGGGTCAGGGACTTTAAATTCATTTGAATCCAGCCCGATAAACGCTAGAGCCTTGGGAGAATAATCTTAGCTCTAAATGACGCAATAGCTGGAGTTTGGCGGAGATTCTGCGAGTACCTTGGACTAGGGATGCTCGCTCTTAAGCTGAGAACTGTTGTCGCCTAATGTGAGCTTGCTTAATTTTGGGGGTATGAGGCTGCCAGGCTGTGTAGCATACCACTTCTGGCCTCTGAGAGGGGCTAGAAAATTGTGCCTGCGCTGAGATCTGACAAATCTCAAAACTGATTTATTCGGAGACAATTAATTCAGCCAAAGAATATGGCATACAGAATCTGCAATGTTGTGCAAGATGGCTATTTTGAGTGCATGTTCGATGACGTGAAACGCCTGAGAAATGAAAAATTCACTCTCAGGGGGAAAAAAAACGATGCACCACGAAGGAATTGTTCGAATGGGACGAAAGTCGGTACAGACAAACAAATGATTACAATTTCAGAAAAATTGGAAGATTTATTCAAGGGAAAGAGTTTCACAAATTCAGCAAGTCAATAACGCGTAGGTCAAACTCTGGCCGTTATGCAAGCGGTTATTCGGCCTGGCATTGATTCAAAGTGTTGTAGGTTGTTTCTTCAAGTATATCGCGCCAAATTCTGTCCAACTGGCGTGTTAGATCGTCAAAACCACGAGCTGTTTGGAGGGCTCTGCCCATAATACTCCAAGGTTCTCATCTGGGGAGAGATCCAGCGACCTTGGAGCACAAACTAGGGTTTGGCAAGCAAGAAGACAAGCGGTAGAAGCTTTCTCCGTGTGCTGGTGGGCATTATCTTGTTGAAATGAAAGCACAGGATGGCTTGCCACGAAAAGGAACAAAACGAGGCGTTCAATATCATTGACGTTCACTTTGCTGTACGGGCGCCGTGGATGACAACCAAAGGGATCCTGCTGTGAAGTGGAATGGCATCCCAGACCATCATCCTGGTTGTCAGGCGGTATGGTGGGCGACAGTAAAGTTGGTATCCCACCTCTGTCTGTGACATCTCCAGAAACGTCTTCGCTGGTCATCGGGGCTCGATTCGAAGCGGAACTCATCACTGAGATTCCAGACCGAATGTGCCCGACACCACAGCAAACAGTGTGGTAGTGTACAGAGGTCGAGGCAAGGGGCGGCGTGAGCTCAGGGCCCTTTCTGTAGGCCGCATATTGATGGTCCTTATGGTCACTGAAGCACCATTTGCACACCTGATCGACGGTAAGGAAGAATCCGGGACTCTGAGTGCCTCTCTGACGATTTCTCGATCCTGACGTTCTGTCGTCTACCTAGGCAGCCCGCTTCCTTCTTGACACTGTGTTCGGCTACGGGCCACCGATACCTGTGAACACCACCGAATAGTGGCATCATTGCTTTTCAAGTATCGAGCGATTCACCGATTACTCCAACGGTCTTCTTTGATTCGAACTACACGTCCTCTCTCAAATGCTAACATATGCGTATTCTGTTCACGAGTCTTTCTGTGAAGCATAGCTACTGTCCAACTGAGTACACGGGATGAAATTTGGAAAGGCATTGTGCCCTACTATCTACATGTCCCCTGTTTGCTATCCTTGCCATCTGCGAGGCGAAATTGCGCTGCGGCGTCACAGATTCATCCAGGATGTTTACAGCTTTGCATTTTCCAACGATACCTTTATGAGTATCACTTTGTGACCAGTTTTCAAAATTCCTACATGGTACGTGGTTTTCTTTCTTTCTTTCTTTTTTTCCCTTAGCGTGTACGCTTACTGACCTCTCAGTGGCTGTTCAGAGAACGATCTTATAAGGAACCGTTGCCCTTTATAGCCTCTTGATTCGTCAGTTTTTCAGAACAGAGTCTCCAGAACAGCCTGTTACGAATGGGCATTGTGAGTCTGAGAATCAAAGTGCATGGAGAAAGACACACGTAGATTGGAACTTAAATAGTGGCAACACTGCTGTGGAGGCACTATGCAGTGGAATCTGCTATTGTCGCTTATAGCACACGTTGTTGACATACCTACCTTACCTCCGAGCAAATGGACTCGCCCGTCCCACGTCACCGTGGTGCGCACAATTGAGGGGTCACACAGTTACTTGTGAGCGAGCGGTCTAACGTAACGGTGTCACTATGTTTTCGAAACAGGAACAACGTAGTAGGATCAAGATTGAATGTGCCAGAGGTCGTACAGCACGACACTCTCATCAAGGTCTTCCAGAGGCGTGCGGGGAATCGGCACCGGCCTAATATGGTATGGGGAAGATTAGACACATGTACACCTTTTTTTTCATTTCAAACCGGCATACTAGCCGCGCGGGATTAGCCGAGCGGTCTCAGGCGCTGCAGTCATGGACTGTGCGGCTGATCCCGGCGGAGGTTCGAGTCCTCCCTCGGGCATGGGTGTGTGTGTTTGTCCTAAGGATAATTTAGGTTAAGTAGTGTGTAAGCTTAGGGACTGATGACCTTATCGGTTAAGTCCCATAAGATTTCACACACATCTGAACAACCGGCATACTAGTCTTCAATAGCTCGCTACCACGGATGGCACGCGGTTTTACTTTTCCCCTAACATTATGTCACTTAAATAGCAATTTGTGATAAAATGAAAGGGAGCATGTAAGAACACAGATATCTGCGTCGAAGAATAAAAGATGTTTTGTAAATATTACAGACTGATACCTTGCTAACTAGGACACGTGCGGATTAGAAACTCTGTCTTGGAGACGTTGAACGAACTAATCCATAATTCACGTGAAATAATTTAGGGAAACTGTTGGGAAAGTAAATCATGACGTTCAGGCGGAAATTACGGTGTCCCCCAGGTACGACAATTGTAATTTTAATCACTGCAGCCACAATACATCATGTTCGAAAAGTTTATGGAAGCGAACAGATATTTCATTTCGTTTTGCCAAAAGTTTGCGAACGCAAACAACAACAATAAGATGAATACAAGTCCTTTGAAGCTCTAGGCCAGATTTGCAATACCATGTGAATACAGTCAAGGTTGACGGTGAATCACAGGTAAAAGTCTTAAACTGACTTGCTAGATTTCCGAGAATATATTGTTGCAATCAATGCAGAAATGCAGCTATCAGCTACCAATTACATTTGAAAGCATGTAGTTTTATTTTACTGTTGTTATCGTTTTCGAACGCCTAACAGTCATCAGATAACAGAGACGGATAACCAGCTTACATAAACAACTCCGCCGCCGGCGTGCCTACTATTGTTTGAGGTGCGCTGCAACATGTTAGACAGATATACGTTCGCTGTTCAATGGCTTAACAAAACCGATATTTCACGCTGGAACGAACATCGCATAACCAACCTGACGATCTGTACTTATTGCTGCTTGCGTATGCTCATTTTGCCTTTGTAAGTACACTTCAATTTCACTGTTCCATTATTTTCCGTACTGCAGAGCAGTGTTTGCAGCGAGATTACCGTTGTATTCCATAAAAACGTGCATTATCAATAAATACGGAAATACAAAGAGTATTATGGCTCAAATGAATATACGGAATTAAATGATGTAATTTAATGTTCGGACCAGAGTTAAAACACATCAGCTGTAGGCAGTATTCTCAGGTATTCGTGTCTTGTCTTGTTTCGCAAGCCCCTCGACAGTTTGGCACCTGTCCATAAAAGAAGCAAGTAACAAATGTGTGTCTGTGTGAGGGGGAAAAGGTGAGGGGGGGGGGGGGCAGGGGCTTTTCCGTTTACTTTCCCAGACTTCATCCTTTTATTCCACCTCGCTTAGTCTTCTTCTCAGACCTTAATCACCCCTCTATCATCACCACAGTTATTGGTAATCATCCCATTTCAGATCCTTGTCATTAGTTGAGTTCGTGGATATAACTCGATGGCTTCTTCTTTATCTAACTCTCAACCTCTCACATTAGGATCTCCATGTCGGCACTGACTTTATTACGTCACTTGGTTCTTGCCTTTTCTTTCGTCCTACCATTGTGTCCCCGGTCACAGGGCAACCAAATATTACTATTTTCAATCAGATTCTTCTCACACTATCCTCAAAACCTAGCACAGATTTTCATTACCCTTCTTTCACATACCCTTGTCTGATGCTGCACCTTATTGACTAATTTTCTTTCTCGTTCCTTTAGTTATCTGTAAATACGCCTTCTTAACGATATTATTTCAGCCTCCTATGTTGCTATTACTCGACAAAGCGAACCATATACCCACCTGTAACAAGAACTAAATTGGTCAAGTGACTAGGTACAGCTACATTCCAATTCAAAGTAACGTGCGTTGTTACCTCACAGTCCAAATATAGACAATGATTCAGTTTGATGTCTTCTTGTGATCCGCGACGGCTTGTTCTTAGCATCATTAAATTAGATATTAATTTATTCGAGTGAAGAAAAAAGACAATATATATGGTAATGTATGGTAATTACCATTAAGAAACAAGTAAAAGAAAGAATGATCAAGCTATACTACTGTTGATCAAAATCTTGCAGCTTCAACTGCGTTTGGAGTCTCAAGCAGAAGATCATCCTCTCTATGCAGAGCACAGTTTACAATCCAGTAGGTTCAGCAGGTGTTCCATCGTCTGCGCTTCTCCGCTGTCACAACTGGTGGTATCTACTCGAAGGTGCCGTTTCTGGAGATTACTCCTTGATCTTCCAACTCCAGAACGAAGACCGCTGAGTGACCTCCGCACGATGCCCAGGTGGGAGGGTTTCCGAAGGGGAACGCCAACAGAGTTGTTCCCAAGTCGAGATATTCGGACTGTTGTTTTCAAGAGTCTTGACGAAACTGGGTGGAATTTGAGAAGCTAGAGAAAAGTCTTGCACAATAAATATTCCACTGACGTTTTGGATAAGTGAGTTGTCAGGCAACACATTCTGCGATATTATGAACAACAGCATGAACAATATTATGAGCGATTATTCGAAAACTTGCCAGTTTTTGTCGCACTGTACTGGAATTCTAGACTAGCAACGGAATAAAAAAAATATAATTTTTCTAGGATTTGGTTTTAAAAAGCCATACCTCTTATAGCGGCTAAAAATTAGTTTAAGCGATTCAACGATGTCAACTTTTGATCTCAAAGACGCGCATGATCCACCACGAGCTGCTCGATCGGAACCAAACAATGAATGCGGAACTTTACGTCCGACTTATGCAACGACTGAACAACTCTATCCAGCAACAATGACCTGATCGATGCCATGGCGTTCTCCTGCAATACGAGAACGCTCTTACAAACCCAAAAAAGCTATTCAGACCCTTGGCTGGGAAGTGCTGCTACATCCTCTGTGTTCTACCAAGTTGGCGCCTTCGGTTTTCCATCTGTTTCGATCCCTCTTGGATGCAATACGTGGTGTTTCAATCGATAATGACGTGGGACAGAGGGCTTGGCCGGACGATTTCTTTGAGTGGACGTAAGGTGATTTCTACCGTCGCAATGAACGGTTTGTTGAACGTTGGGAAGAAGTTGTAAATAACAACGGATATTACATTGTTGATTACTTTTGTGGAAACCTAAACTTAAAAAAAGAGCTAGAGTTTATGTGCCAACGTAATATCACAAATTTTTTACGAAAAAGCGAAGCATCAGAATTAAAGGTATGAGTGGTTTATTCACACGAAAATGGATTAAAAAACATTACACTATGGATAAATGCGATCAAAGTGTGCGAACAGTATTGTGTTTAATAGTTGTGCTAGTCATGGCGTGGGCGTATAATCTATCTGATCAAACGTGTCCGGACACCTCTATATAACGCGGAATTGACCACAAAATATCACGAAAGGCGGACTCACCAGTATAAAAGGAGGTGGAGGTATTGTCAGAAGAGGAGCACCAACTGTCGGGTCGCTCAGGAGAACTCAGCGAATTGCAACATGGCCTACCATTCCATGTCACCTGCATAACAAATGCTGCCCAAGTCGACTGTTTGTGACGTGATTGTGTTGGAAACGTAAAGAAACAACTACAACCAAATTAAGACCACGCAGACCTCATTAACTGACTGACAGAGATTGTCGAGCACTGCGGAGGTTGGTTGTAAAAAAATAGCAGGAAATAAGCGCAAAGAACTACTTGTGAGATCCGAAGTGTTACCAGCAGTTCAAGTAGCAGAGCGATGTGAAATGGAAAGAGCATTTGAGAACTGTGGTAGGAAGACGAATGGTCGACTTCGGATTATTGGGAGAATTTTATGAAAGCGTGGATCACCTGTAAGGGAGACCGGATGTAGGACGCTGGTGCAACCTTTTCTTGAATACCGCTCGAGTGTTTAGGACTGGGGGAAGAGACAGAAGCAATTCAGAGGCGGGCTGCTAGATTTGTTACCGGTAGGTTCGAAAAACAGGTAAGTTTTACGCATTTGCTTCGGGAACTCAAATAGGAATCCCTGGTTTGTGGACAATAACATTCCTGAAATGGACGGGGCTCACCAGAATGCCAACCTGAACCCAATGGAGCATCTTTGGGATTAGTTAGGACGTCGATTTTGCTCGAAACTCCACCGTCCAACATCACTACCTTCTCTGGTTTCGGCTCTCGAGGAAGAATGGGCTGTCATTCCACCAGCGACAACCAGACACATCACTGAAAGTGTCCTCAGCAGAATTCAAGCTGTCATACACACCCCATATTAATATCGACTAGTAGGTGTCTGGATACCTTTGATCAGATGGTGCAAATGTATAATGTGTGACTGCGCCTCGCTTGTAAGAATATTAGCTCCATTTTCTAGACCTCTGGTGGAAGCACAATGGTGCTGACATCCTGGTCAAGTCTTCAGTTGGTTTGGTTCAAAATGGTTCAAATGGATCTGAGCACTATGGGACTTAACATCTGAGGTCATCAGTCCCCTAGAACTTAGAAATACTTAAACCTAACTAACCTAAGGACATCACACACATCCATGCCCGAGGCAGGATTCGAACCTGCGACCGTACCGGTCGCGCGGTTCCAGGCTGTAGCGCCTAGAACCGCTCGGCCACTCCGGACGGCTTCAGTTGGTTTGGCCCGGTAATACACTTCTCACTGTCACCTCATAGTACCTTGCCTTTGCTTTGTTGATTTTTTTCTGCCTTAATATTACCAACATATCAAAGCATTGCGTCTGAAAAGAGATGGCTGTAATTTGATTTTCAGTAGGAACATGCATAATCACGCCGGAACTCAAACTGCGGCTTCAAAAAAATCGTTATTTTGTCTTCTGGAACTTATATTTAACTTTCGACCAATGACTGAAAGTAACCAGCTATCATCTGAGTGTGAAACCAACTGGTCGGTACAACTGCAGAATCGTCTCTCGTCTCATAGGATCATTTCCCAGCTTCTGTGTTGGCCGAATAGCTGAGACACCAGAGTAGATGAATTAATAAACTGTTTACTGCAGAGGCATTTCGGCCTGCGAGATTTCACTGGAAGCTGTGTTGCAAAGCAGATTGGGTGGCGTTATGTTGCTACAGGGTTCATAAACTCGGCGGACTTTTAATAAGCTATCTGCCGACTCCCATAAAGTTTACAGCTACGTACGGGGGAAGCTCGGAGACGCCAAACATCTTAACACCTGGTAGAGTTTTCCTACGTAGCAGTTTATCGACCTGAGCTGAGCGGAAAAACAGTTTCTGTTAACAACAGCCATTGCTTGGCTACTGTTTGCTTTCCGATTTTAAACACCATTCTGAAATTGTTAGATCTTTTCAAATGTTTGTTGGATTCTCTCTTAACATTCGAAAATGATACTCAGAGGTGATTTCGATAGTACTCCAATTCCCCCTTGAACGTATTCCAAAATAGATGTAATGTAACCTACTTATACGTCGACTTCGAAATATATGGCCCCTACAATATAGCATACAATATAATTCGAAGTAAGATATAATGGTATTGCAACAGCGGATATAAAAAAAGAAGAAAGAAGAAGAAAGGAAGATTAATAATTAACGTCTCATCTATGGTGAAGTCATTACAGACGGTGAGAGAAAGGCTGACATGGGGAAAGGAAGGATGAAGAAACAGATTGTGTTCTTTTCAAACAAACTATCTTAGCATTTCCCTTAAGTGACTTAAGGAAACAACGAAATTGCTAAATCTGTATGATCGAACGAGAATTTGAACAACCGTCCAGTGTCCTACCATTATGCCCCATTGTCTAACGAGAGACTTGATTAAACATACATCTGCATACACACTCCGCAAGTTACCACACGGCCCATCATGGAGGGTACCCTTTACTTACATTATTCATCGCCTTTCTTGGACATCGAGCGAGGGCAAAACAACTGTCTGTATGCATCCGTACGCGCTAGTCTTCGCGGTCCTTACGCGAAATGCACGCTGGTGGTACTAGAACTGCTCTGCAGTCATCGCAAATGTCGGTTCCGCATACACTGTCAGTAGTGTTTCGCCAAAAGAACGCCGTCTTCTATGCAGGGTCACTGGACATTTCCGTAATACTCGCGTGTTGATCGAATCTTCCAATAGCAAATCTAGCAGCCAGATTCTGAGATGCTTCGATGTCTTCCTTTAATTCTACAAGGTGGAGATCCCAAACACACTAGCAGTGCACATGAATGAGTCGCGTTAGTGTTCTATACACGGTCTTCTTTATAGAACAGCTACACGTTCCTAGAATTCCCCGAATAAACGCAAGTCGACCCTAAAGTTTCCCTATTACCAAACTGACAACCTCAAGTCGACCATAAGGCTTCCTACAACCAAATGACGAGCTCGTTCCATTTCATAGTAGTTTGCAACATTACGTCCAGATATTTAATCGACATGACTGTGTCAAGCAGCGTACCACGAATACTGTATTCAGCCATTAGAGTATTGCTGTTTCCAATCTATCTACATTAACTCACAGACTGCTGTTCTGGCAGCAAGCTGCTTTTATCGCAACAAATAGAAATTCTTTCTATGTTGTCCTGTCTCCTCTTACAGTCACTTAACAACGATACTTTCCTGTACACTACAGCACCATCAGTAAACAGTCACGTACTGCTCCTCACCATGTCAGTTAGATCGGTTGTGTAACAAGAGCGGTCCTATCACAGTGTCCTGGGGTAGCAGATATGACATTTAATGAAAATGTTGCAGTAAGACCTACCCAAAACACTACATATCGGATATGAGGGATCAGTTAAATGACGCAGTCCCCTAAAATCCAATTATGGCACTATGAACTGTATATTCTCTTGCAATAAACGTTAGTACTAATTCTTCTACACACAAAACAGACAAGGGAAGGCTACGAAGTTGGGGTCACGGATTTACTTCAAACTTTGTACACTTTTAGCAGGCCATTAAAACAACATAACGTGCAAGTAGTAAGATATACTACTCTGGGAATTCCGAGAAAATAGAATGAGAGGTTTTACGCGTCTGTTAGGCAACCTGTGCATCGACATCTGACGCTAAGAGTTCAAGATGGTCAGGTGGTTAGTGTTCGAGCTTCGTAAGGTAAACGTCTATGAGGCAACGGTTCGACTGCCACTCAAACCTTCAATATTGTAGTACAATTGTAAATACTGCGATGTTAAAAAGATCTGCACCTACACTATTTGTTCTTGGTACATTAGCAATATCTCACTGCTACGCAGGTTAAATGCCAAATGGGGCCTGCCTCTGCAACCTGAAGCGTGGAGGTGCCAAGTAGTGGTGTGTACCTTGCCAGACAGCGTGTGTAAGGGATATGGCACATCACGACAGGCATACATTTTCAGGTAAACTCTATGCGTTTCTTCATTTACTTGTCGATGGTTAGAAGTATGTTTGTTCTAATAACTAAACTTAATTGAAAACAGTAAGTAGTCGAGTAACATGAAATTCGTTAACACTTCATGCAAATTCACGTGTTTTTTTTAATTATGTTACCTCTCAAATGTCATATAAATTAAATAACATGACCAATGACGAAAAAATATAGATTAAATCTTAATTCTGAGCGGGAGTCGAACCACCTCATACACGTTCCTCTTACGCATCTCGAATGATAACCACTTGACCACCAATCCCACTAACGTCCGGCATCCACGCACAGATGCGTCAGTTGCGTAATGGACGCGTAGCACTTCTCTTGCCATTTTTTTGGAATTGCCTGAGTAGTGCACCTTACACTTGCACATTACGTTTTTTTAATGGCCTACTAAAGGTGTACGAAGTCTGAAGTAAATCTGTGATACCAACATCGTGGCCTCCAGCCACTTGTGAGAACTGCAAGTGTGTTCTGGATTCACTTACAAATATCCATGGATGTAATTGTCCTCAGAGTGTCTGGTATCAGGTCAGAAAATTACGAGAAAAGTTTATGTCTCTTCAGGACAGTGATTTGTAGAATCGGAAATTAATTAAAATATTACGTAAATTTAGGTTATATGCCTAAGATATTCCAGACAGTTATCGACTTTCTTCATGTAATGTATCTACTACTCATGAAAGCCATAAAATAACTGGTGGACATCATAAAGGGTTTAGTCATGTGAATGGAGCGTGTGCTAAAAAAAAAAAATGTTCTCTAACTTCCTCAGTTGTTATGATGCAAAGCATCTTTATGTGCAGGGAGGTGAATTTTCAGTCACGGTCTCTTGTCAAGTATTTTTTTTTTATCAAATTTTCCCAAAGGACCTGAGTACTTTTCCTCAGCTAGGAATTCATTCTTTCCGAGGTAGTCAGTGAGATGAATTCCTCTTACAGCCCCAAAAAAACACCGACAGATGAAGTAGCCGTCGTCTTTTCGGTACAATAACACCGGCTTTAGTCCACTGCTTGGACTGCGGATTTGTTTGTCGCCTGACGTGATGTACCCCAGTCATATTTGCAATAACATGTCGGTGCACAGCACCAGATAAATTCCGCTCACCAGGTTCAATCATTGCTCTGAAATTTGTTTTTGCCTTCCTTGTTTGTCAACATTCAAAAAACGAGACACTCATCTTGTACAGAACTCTCTCGTATTAAATTTTCATGTAAAACGTACCGTCGTCTTTCTTATGATACGTCTGAGACGTCAGCTACGAGCACGCAATAAATCGTCGACCTTCCAGTACTACATCGTACGCTTTCTCGATGTCTGCTTATGTGGTAGCAGTTTTTCGGCGTACGTCATGTGGATCATCTTCAAGAGAAATACGAATATATCTCAGTTTAGTGGCCTATTCTTACTTAGTGATGCCGGCACGGTAGCTCAGCGGTCAGAGGGTTAGCCGCCCTCTGCAATAAAAAACTGAGGTAATGGAACGACGATGAACTTGAACACGCGTCATAGGACGTCCGCCCCGAACAAATATAACGAACAATCACGAATAAAATGATATTTTAAAAAAAGTGGTTAGCATTTGCCAGTTTATGACGCGGAGGTCCCGTGTCCGATTCTCGGTGACAGACTCAGGTTTTCCTGCTGTGAAAAGATCTGGAAGGTAGTCCATTTACTTTGTTGAAGCTAAATGATAAGTTCCCTATTAAGATAAGCAGCAAAGGTGCCTAGTCAGCCGGCCGCGGTGGTCTCGCGGTTATAGGCGCGCAATCCGGAACCGCGCGACTGCTACGGTCGCAGGTTCGAATCCTGCCTCGGGCATGGATGTGTGTGATGTCCTTAGGTTAGTTAGGTTTAAGTAGTTCTAAGTTCTAGGGGACTGATGACCACAGCTGTTAAGTCCCATAGTGCTCAGAGCCATTTGAACCATTTTGTCTAGTCAGGATCATATCGAAAGGCTTGCACAAAGATGGAAGCGACACGACTTCTTTTATATTTCAGAACTGTTGATACCGAAGGAAGAGATGCTTTATAAAGGTGTGGATGAGTTTTCTGCTGGTGTTATAACGCCAAAAATGGGGGTATGGTGCTCTACCTCACCCAATTGAACAAAATACGCACAAAACAATTACTTAGATAAAGTATAAACGAAAGTATTCGATGTATCAGTTAGACAGTAGACTTGCGGTACTGCACAATGGAGGACAAACAGTTTGCAAATGGCTGTTTGACATTACCATACTTGATTTCACTTTTATAAAAGTTCATAATTATCTTCACAATGAAGCAGGTCTCTTTCTGGGTTTCAAATTGCCTTCATTTTACGTAAACCTACTTCAACGGAAAATTCGAAAACATTGGTTTAACTCAGTTCCTGAAGCCACATTACCAAATTATTAATTTTTGAGTCAACTGCGCCGGTCAGGGTGGCCGAGCGGTTCTAGGCGCTTCAGTCTGGAACCGCGCCACCACTACGGTCGCAGGTTCGAATCCTGCCTCGGGGATGGATGTGTGTGATGTCCTTAGGTTAGTTAGGTTTAAGTAGTTCTAAGTTCTAGAGGACTGATGACCTCAGATGTTAAGTCCCATAGTGCTCAGAACTATTTGAACCATTTTTGAGTCAACTGCAACATAGTGTCGGTTACTAGACCAAAGTTAAGAGAAAATATTGGTAATAAAATTTATTTTGTAACTAAAAAGTGAATTATGTTTCATCTAAATAATTCTTAGCGTCACGCTTTTGGTAAAATTTCATACAGAAAGACACATTCAACGAAGACATCGTCTACCTACAACGTATTTCCGTTTTCTGTATAGCATACGCAAGTACAAGGACCTGCAGAAGTATTATTTTTTTATCATAAGTTTAATCATGTATAAGCACTAAAACTACTGTGAAATACGGTAGCTTCTGAATACTGTTTACAGTCCACAAAGTAAGTCAAAGTTTGTTTCAGTCTATTAAGTCTTTGTTAAAGTTTTATTGTACTGTTTGTATGTTAACCGGGGGCCTAGAAACGACGGGGAGGCTCCGTCCCCGCCGCAGCCGCAGTGGTCCACAACCCCACGACGACTACAGCAGTCCACTTCACCCCTCCGCCACCCCGCATCGAACCACTCTTTCGAAGATATTGTGTGGTTCGGCCCCCTCCCCCCCCCCCCCCCCCAACGCCCTTCAAGGAACGTCTCACACCAGACGAGTGTAACCCCTATGTTTGCGTGGTAGAGTAATGTTAGTGTACGCGAACATGGAGAACTAGTGTGCGCAGCAATCGCCGACATTGTGTAGCTGAAGCGGAATAAGGGGAACCAGCCCGCATTCGCCGAGGCAGATGGAAAACCGCCAAAAAACCATCCACAGATTGACCGGCTCACTGGACCTAGACACTATCTGCCGGGCGGATTGGTGCCGGGGACCAGGCGCTCCTTCCCAGACCGGAAAGCCGTGCGTTAGACTGCACAGCTGACTGGGCGGGCGTTGTTAAAATTTGTTAGTGAACAGTATTTACTGGTAACGTTCTGTCATGATTTAGGGCAAATGGAAGTAATAAACCGAAGAACATGAAAGAAAAAAGCTGTCTGGTTGTTATTTCTAAGCCAAAACTTGAGTTACTCTTCCCACAGTTAAGTATGCAGAGTGTAACTAAATCCCTTTTACAGACGTTGAGGCTTTTAAGTGGGGACCAAGACGGTTAAGTTTAGCATAGGTAGTATTTTTCTGCTACACGCAAAATACCACAACATACTTTCAAATCTCCCATATTTTCCGCGCCACTGAGTAGTGTATTGCGCACGTCCGTCACTGATTACCTCATGTCCCATGCCCACTACAGGTTTGTTAAAGTGCCATTCCGTGAAGTCTGTGATATGCACAGAGAGGTTTGGTCCTACTGCCGATTACTACCTGAGGGGTTACATGAAATCCTTGAATTACGAGGCCCTGTGGCATTTGGAGAAGACCTACTGGAGCGGGTTATCACAGTGGCGTATGCTGGAGGACCAGCGATTGGTGACCGTTTGTAGCCCCTACTGGAACACGGTACGGAGGTACCATATCCGTGTTGACGTTGGTGGTCATCCCTTTGGGCCCTGTATTTACAATGCTCATTTAGTTGGACATTACCATTCAATATTTTTGCCTCTCAATGATGTAAATTAATAATACGTTCCAATCATATCATCTGTCGTTTTCGAATTTATGTTAATAACGAGTCTTTTTTCAGTGGCTTTGTCTTCGTGTGCATTTGACAAATATGTTGAAGACACTTCCTTCTCTTCCCCCTTTGTGTGTCCAACTCATCCACCCCCTGCATCCTTGTATCTTCTCCTCCCCACTCTATCTGTTTCTCCATCTCCTCCTCCCCTCTCTTTGTCCACTTCCTCCACCCTCTCTCTCTGACCATATTTTCTTCCCCTCTCCCTCTGACCATATCCTCCTCTGTATCTTTCCGTCTCCACTAGCCCCTCTTCTTTTCCCAGCTACCGCAACTCCTCCAAATCTTCCACCTTCCTCTTGCATCTCTCCCTCCTCCCCTATCTCTGTCTATTTCCTCTTCCCCCTCCCCCACTCCCCCACTTTGTCTGTCACCTCCGCTATCCACCTCAGTCTAAGCCTAGCCATGCTCATTGCCACGTGCAGCCCTTGGAATACAGTTCAGGAAACAGGCCAATACTACCCCCATAACACATCTGCTTTAGGATAGCCTACATGTTGTGGTGTAGAAAACTGTTTCTTGCCTCTGACATGTAGGCTGCTCTGCAGAGCTAGTTGATTTGCCAGGCTGATATTTTCCCTACACAACAAACTTGTAATGAAGGACAGCCTATATGCCAGGGGCTAAAAAAACATGTTTTTGACCGTATATTCTTTCCTATTGGAGCTAGGGGGTTATGCACCCCACAGTGATGATACTCAAGAGACCTGCTATTTCTGAGCCGAATTTGGATGAAACTGATCCAGGGGTTTGGGAAGAGAACCTGGACTTACATGCATACACTTTACTTTTCATATGTAACAGATTATAAAATGATTTTTCGTAATTTATTAACTGGTGCTGTTACACAGTTGTTTCGCTAAAACAGTAAGGAACCAAATTATGTCAGCTTCTAGTAGTTTAATACTTCGGAAACACGGTTATACGTTACAATTATGCAAAGAGCTGATGACAGTAAATGATATAACAAGAGGCACACGCACCTCTGGCCACTAACTGGTTCTCAGCAACACATCGCTCGTTCTGAGCGACGAAGGACGCCAGGCAGAGGTTGATAAGCGGGCCAGAGCCGCCTGATTCATATGAATGGCCCATAAAGCCGGGGATCGCGATGCAGTGCGGCGGGCAGGTGGCGGCCTACCGGGCCGTGAGGGATGGAAGGAGCGGGCCGCGCTTAATTACCAAGGAGCCCGTGACGTCAGCCAGATTATGGCCGCGGCCGCTTTAATGGCGGTCCGGCGCCGCTAAATGGATTCTCAGCTCAACCCGCCGCGCTGTGTAGCGGCCGGCGACGGATACAAACCACGTCACGTCACGTCACGTCAGCCTGCCGTGATGCCATTAGCAGGCTGCCGGCGTATGACGCATTGTTCACAGATGGGAATCCGCCAACTTTGGTCGCGTTTTGATTCCACTGGAGAAAGAGAATCTCTTGTCTAACTAAATACGATTATCAAGTATAAGGGGAAGTCAAATGAAAACCTAACCTCGGCCACATCAGGACCATAGAATGGTTCCATTCAAAATTAATCATCAAACGCGTTAAAAGATTTATGCCACTTGGAGACAAGACAGTCAATTTCTGCTCCGCAGCACGCAGTCGGCCGCTGGCGGATCCACAACCGCACCCCTCCTTGCACTTACTCATCCGACTGAAACAGACGTCTATTTATGTCTTTATTTAGGTCTCCAAACATGTGAAAATCACACTGTGGAATATTCGGGCTATATGGATGGTGTCGTAGTGTTTCCCAACTAGGTCGCTTCAGCCTTCGTCCGATTGGCAGTGTGGGGGGCGGCCATTATCGTGCAACCGGATGATTCCGTGCGACAGCATTCCTGGGCATTTTGACTTTATGCCGCGTCGTAGTTTCTGGAATGTGTGTTTGTAATGCAGGGCATTGATTGTGGTTCCACGGTGGGGGGAACTCGACGAGCAGAGGACAGCTGTAGAAGAAGAAGGAAGTCGTCATGCCGGCCGGGGTGGCCGTGCGTTTCTAGGTGCTACAGTCTGGAACCGCGTGACCGCTACGGTCGCAGGTTCGAATCCTGCCTCGGGCATGGATGTGTGTGATGTCCTTAGGTTAGTTAGGTTTAAGTAGTTCTAAGTTCTAGGGGACTGATGACCTTAGAAGTTAAGTCCCATAGTGCTCAGAGCCATTTGAACCATTTGAAGTCGTCATGACGGTTGCGGAACTTGTGTGAACAGCTTTGGGTTTCTTTTCCGGGGGAGACGAGTGGTGCTTCCACTGTTGGCTTAGCCGTTTGCTCTCGTCCTGTCGGGCTACTATCGGACGGAATAGTCCTGCTGCATGATAACGTCCACCCCCACACTACCAATCGCATGAAGTCTGAGCTGCAGCGATTTGGTTGAGAAACACCACAACATTCTCCGTATATTCCAGATCTTTCACTTCATGATTTTCATGTCTTTGGGGCTCTCAAGAAAGATATTCATGTTCGTCGATCTCAGTCGGGCGAGGGAGTGCAGGAGTGCGTGCTGTTGTGGATCCGTCATCGGCCGACCGCGTCCTACGAAACAGGAATTGAGCGTCTCGTCTCCGACTGTGATAAATGTCTTAACGCATGTGGTGATTATTTTTGAATGCAACTGTTCCGTGGTCTACTTGTGTCGAGTGTTCGGTTATCGTTTGACTGCCCCTCATAGATGCTGTTTAGTTTCCGAGAGGGATTTTAATCACCATGAGTGTCTCTCTTGAAACTTCCTTCAATAGGAAGATATGAACAATAGTACTTCAATCGGTAAAAACCTATCTCTAATGGGATCACTTCGTTGTCCGTCTGTTAGTCAGTCTGTTAAGATCTTTTTTTTCTCACAAACGAATACAGTTACCAAATTGAAATTTAGGTCAAGTACCAATGTCTACAGTTCCTTGGCGGTGTAAACAATTCAAGCTTCTAAGTCATTGCAAACTAAAGATAGGGCAATTATGTTACAATTTTTATACTCGCAAACTCACCCGGAAACTATAGATGAACTATCTGTATACATAGCCAAGTTTGTACGGAACTCTCACAGCGCGAGTCCTACTCGCTCTAGTCCGATTTTTTTAAAGTAACATTTCATATTTTTAATTTGGTAATCTATTTCCTCCTCAAGACCCGCTCAAAAACGTATTACAGTGTACCATTCACGTAAATGTGACGTTATTAAAAACATAACACAAAGCTGACTTCCACTTGCGAGAATGTAGAACTCATTTCTGTTCTCTGGTGAGAACGAGCTCTAGCGCTGATAGGACTAGGATGGGGACGGGAACTAGCCACGTCCCTGTCAAAGAAACCATCTGGACATTCGCGTCATTCAATTTAGGGAAAGCAGGTAAAAGCGGAACAGGGATTTGAATCCCTCACTGTAGCTACTGGTACGTACACTATGTGATCGAAGGTACCCGGACACCTGGCTGAAAATGACTTACAAGTTCGTGGCGCCCTCCATCGGTAGTGCTGGAATTCAATATGGTGTTGGCCCACCCCTAGAATTGATGACAGCTTCCACTCTGGCATGCACGCTTTGAATCAGGTGCTGGAAGGTTTCTTGGGGAATCGTATCCCATTCTTCAGGGAGTGCTGTACTGAGGAGAGGTATCGGTGTCGGTCGGTGAGGACTGGCACGAAGTCGGCGTTCCAAAACATCCCAAAAGTGTTCTATAGGATTCAGGTCAGGACTTTATGCAGACAAATCCATTAGAGGGATGTTATTGTGTAACCGCTCCGTCACAGGCCGTGCATTATGAACAGGTGCTCGATCGTGTTGAAAGATGCAATCGCCGTCCCCGAACTGCTCGTCAACAGAGGGAAGCAAGAAGATGCTTAAAACATCAATGTTGGCCTGTGCTGTGATAGTGCCACGAAAAACAACAAGGGGTGCAAGCCCACTTCGATGAGAAACAAGACCACACCATAACACCACCGCCTCCGAATTTTACTGTTGGCACTACACACGCTGGCAGACGACGTTCACCGGGCATTCGCCATACCCAAACACTGCCATCGGATCGCCATATTGTGTACCATGATTCGCCACTCCACACAATGTTTTCCGACTGTTCAATCGTCCAGTGTTTAAGCTCCTTATACCAAGAGAGGCGTCGTTTGGCATTTACCGGCGTGCTGTGTGGCTTATGAGCTGCCGCTCGATCATGAAATCCAAGTTTTCTCACTTCCCGCCTAACTGTCATAGTACTTGCAGTGGATCCTCATGCAGTTTGTAATTCCTGTGTGATGGTCTCGATAGATGTCTGGCTACTACACATTACGACCCTCTTCAACTGTCGGCAGTCTCTGTGAGTCAACAGACGAGGTTGGACTATACGCTTTTGTGATGTACCTGTCGCTTCAGGTTTCCACTTCACTAACACATCGGAAACAGTGGACCTAGGGATGTTTAGGAGTGTGGAAATCTCGTGTACAGACGTATGACACAAGTGACGCCCAAATGCCTGACCACGTTCGTAGTCCATGAGTTCCGCGGAGTGCCTTATTCTGCTCTCTCACGATCTCTAAAGACTACTGAACTCGCTGATATGGAGTATGTGGCAGTCGGTGGCAGCACAATGTAGCTAATAAGAAAAACGTATGTTTTTAGGGGTGTCCGAATACTTTTGATCACATAGTGTAGGTCTTCGTCCCAGATTTACCGTGATTGTCTCCAAATTGAGAACATTTCTGTTTTTAGTGTTAAAGTGCGATTTTTTGTATTTAAGTATTCGTACAGGTTTCCCTTTCCGAGGTCAACTAATCACATGCAGCTACGGGGCACAAGTAAAAATGAAACTGAATCAGTGATCACATCATTAATGAATAAAGACTCCCATGAGTATGATAAATTTCAATTAGAGCTATGAAGATCGCTGCACCAGTTCTGTGCTCAACCGTGGAGTGTGTCATACAGGTGTGATCAATTTTGTGACAGAAACAACTTTGTAAAAATAATGATACGGATAACGTAGACAGTTACCGTCCAATATCTTGCTACCAGTGTTTTCAAATAATATTTCAGGTAGCTACGTATAGGAGAGTAATGGAACATCTCAGTACTCATAATGTGCTGTCAGACTCTCAGTTTGAGTACAGGTTGGGACTAGCCACAGAAAATTCTATTTATTCTTTTGCGTGTGAGGCAGTACCAGAGTTAAACAATAGGTTTAAGACAGTGGATATTTTCTTCCATTTAACAAAAGGGGTGATAATGTGGACCACATAATACTTTACCAGAAGTTGGAACATTGTAGCGTTAGGAAAAAAGGTTGAACATTGGTTCACTTCATACTGGAATGCAGGGAACGGGAGGTTGTCCTCCAGCATGAACAAACATAAAAGAGGTTTGAAACTGTCATTTTACTTTAATTCAAAGCGTTACGTTAACTCTGGTAAAATGATGACAATTGTTGGTTGTTTGGTCAATGCTGCCTAAAGCCAAAATCAAAAATTTTAAAAATGAAAGAATTTGAGGGAGGTCATGTAAAGGCTTCTGATACAGGTCCATTGCTTTCCTTGATATACATATCAACGATCTGCCACTAAACACCACAGAAACCACCAAAATTGTTCGCTTTGCAGAGGAAACAAATGTTACGGTGAAATGCTTTGAACGCAATAAAAACGATGTAGGTAACAGGATAGTCAGAAGCATCAGCAAGTGATATTGAAAGAGCAGTTTAATGTTTAATTGTAACAAAAAGCAGTGCATATATCCCCTTACATGGAACCCTTGTAAAAGGGAAACTTCACTGCCCGAAGGTAGTCATTAAGTGAAGTTGGAAAATTAAAAGGACTGAATGTCGAAAATTAGTTGGATTGGTAATCGGCGAAGAAAGAAGCATATGGAGGGACGGAATGATAGGTCATGTGTTAAGACATGAAGGAATAACTTCCACGGTAGGTACGTTTGCCTTGCTTACTTTCACTCTGTTACCTCGTATAGTGTTATATTTTGAGGCAATTCCGTGTAGTTACCAAGAATATTCTTCGCCTGGTCTGATCGATCAGTGGTGTCACTTCGTGAACTTCATGTAGGCCATTATCCAGGTGACCCGGGATTCTAGCGCTGCCTTCTGTACATGTATTGCGTCATGGGATTTGTTACTGAGAAGAAATGGCAACGTTCATTCAGTAAACATTGAACAGAAAAACGAAATCCACTTGGATAACGAAGACTTCCTAAAGTACTGTACAGAAAGGTGTGTACTGTTCAGCAGGTTTCTTTTTCAGTAAGGCTCCAACACACTTGAGAAAACTGAGTGATAAACTTCAACAACCAAAACCGAGCCGAAAGATTTCCTTGAGGCGTGTTCATTCTATTCTTTACAGGAGTTGCTCAAAGTAGATGAGGACTTTTTTTGGTAATGTGGTATTTACTGGTATACTCCTTGTTTTTATTAGTTCTCTAATTCTTTTAAGAAACTTACAAGGTCCCTTGGAACCTGATAAAGAAACATTGGAAGTATCACATTAAAGCGTGTAAAGAGTTCATGTATCCCGGTAGTATCCTATCATGAGGTGGAAAATGTCGCAGAGATATCCAACAACGGATCACACAGGGGAAAGTGGCTATCCAAAAATTAAATCATGTAATTTGTTCATCAAAAATGAGTTTAAAGGCCGGCCGCTATGGCCGAGCGGTTCTACGCGCTTCAGTCCGGAACCACGCGGCTGCTACTGTCGCAGGTTCGAATCCTGCCTCGAGCATGGATGTGTGTGATGTCTTTAGGTTAGTTAGGTTTAAGGTAGTTCTCGGTCTAGGGGACTAATGACCTCAGATGTTAAGTCCCAATGTGCTTAGAGCCATTTGAACCATTTGAGTTTAAAGCGTAAAATGCGATTATACTAATCCTTCCGCGGAACCAATAACAATATATGGGACTACGTGTTGGGAAATGATAGAAACATACAAAAAGAGACTTGGAGCTTTAGAAATTACCCAATTGAGAATATCATCATATCTCGACCGCGTAAGAAATGAGGAAATACGAGAAAGGACGCAGACAGATTATGGCACAGCGGATGGAATGCAAGAAGCCCTTTCATGGCAACCTCCTGGAATAAAAAGAAGAGGAAGACAGCCTGAAAGGTGGTTTTGGGGGTATCACAAATGTGATGTAGAGAACAGGAATAGAAGAAGACGAGGCAGAATGCCGAGATAGAGTCTTTTGGCGACAGAAATGCCGGATGCGGTGACAGCTGGAGGACCCTGCTACAACAAGGAGAATAAATAAATAAAGATTCAACGAATAGAATGAGATTTTCACTCTGCAGCGGAGTGTGCGCTGATATGAAACTTCCTGGCAGATTAAAACTGTGTGCCCGACCGAGACTCGAACTCGGGACCTTTGCCTTTCGCGGGCAAGTGCTCTACCAAGCACTTGGCTAAGCCATTTCTCCGCAATATCCTTTCTTTCAGGAGTGCTAGTTCTGCAAGGTTCGCAGGAGAGCTTCTGTAAAGTTTGGAAGGTAGGAGACGAGGTACTGGCAGAAGTAAAGCTGTGAGTACCTGGCGTGAGTCGTGCTTCGGTAGCTCTGTTGGTAGAGCACTTGCCCGCGAAAGGCAAAGGTCCCGAGTTCGAGTCTCGGTCGGGCACACAGTTTTAATCTGCCAGGAAGTTTCATTCAACGAATAATTTCATTAGTACAACTGCATATAGACACACCCCTTTCTTTCATTTACTCAGCGTAGTACCTCAAATGAGCAGAGCAATGTCGTTTTTTGCGTTAAGTACATTAAAGGTGACAGTAAAAAATGGAGTTTGTTCTGAAATTGGTGCCCTCAGTTTGCTTGCTCATTCGGTTGACGCACAGATTACAATCGAAACATCGTATGCACTTCCCGCAATACAAGTAATGCCTTTTATTTGTAATCTGAGGAACGAAAACAGCACGCAGAAACCGGTTCTGTGCCATTGTACATGGCGGGCTTTCTGCGTCTGTTTATTCAAGGGATTCCATCGTTATCCACACATTTAAGAGGATTATTTCGGAAAAGCGTTTCCGCCATGCGTTTGCTATCTTCGTGAGGTGGTAGTGGCAATCCACTGTTGTTATTCTGCAATGCATTACCAGATTATCGAGTTGGTTTTATTGCTTTGTTAACGGCTGATGCACTAGGATGGCAGGATCGTTAATCATAGGCTCCTAGGCGCGATGGAACAAGAGAGGAGGAATTCCATTTCGCTAGCTAAATTAGCTTTCGAAATATAGAATTATGAAGGAATCCACACGGTCTTTTTTGTAAGTTTATATGTTTGGTGGTTCAGTTACCGATTACCAGCTGAGTTATTTCCACCGAGTTTCCATAACTTTACGGTAGGAGTTGTTCCTCCAATAGACCCTCCGACTATAAAGCCCTTGTGGCGTCTCCTAATTTCTGTTACCTTCCTACCTCTGCTCCCAGTTTCACCGTATTTTCTGACGCCACGACTTCTCCCAATAGATCTCATAGACTTTACTTCTTACTTTAGTCCTAGAGACTTCTTTATCCCCAACGCCTTTATTTCAATCCGACCCGTAGTGCCCAATAGATATATCTGTGTGTTAAGCGTGTATATATGGTATATTATGAAGAGGAGCTACATGTCCATTTCTCGAAACTTCGTATCAGATTAAAAATTCTGCCGAACTGAGACTAGAACCCACAGTGTTGCCTTTCTTATGTCATGTTCTTGACGGCTCTTGGATAGATAAGGAGCTACTAACAGAAAAGAAGCAGTAAGGACGCATTGGATAGCTATGTAACCCAGTGTTGTCATTATCGTTCAGGACAATGAAATTCCGAGCATTTCGAGCGCTGGGGGCTCATCTTCAGGTGCTTTGACAGTCTATATCGATTATTTTCCCAGATTTAGATTAATTATGGTCCTAGTAAGATTACAAGGGTACATTACCATGCAATATACCATTGTAATCTTACCAGGACCTGAAAATGAGCGCCCAGGGCTCGAACTGCATTCTGCATTGAAATAAAATTACGATTGTGACTGAAGACGGTTGTTCTCCATTTTACGAAAGTAATACAGTCACGGAAGAAACACTGACAGAAACGGATAAAATTAAGAGCTTCCTACACTTTCTATCTCACAAAATACATCAGCGACTGTGTTGACACTTAGGGATTTCTTTCCCCCCTCAATGATATCGTTTCCATTTTTCAGTTTAATACATCCGAACAGTGCATTCGCCATACCCACATCCTGTCATCGGATCGACACATTGTGTACCGTGAGTCGTCACTCCACATAATGTTTTTACACTGTTCAATCGTCCAATGTTTACACTCCTTACACCAAGCGAGGCGTCGTTTGGTATTTACTGGCGTGATGTGTGGTTTATGAGGAGCCGCTTGAACATAAAATCCAAGTTTTCTCACTTCCCAACTACCTGTCATAGTACTTGCAGTTGATACTGATATTGTCTAGAATTCCTGCGTGATGGTCTGGATAGTTGTCTGTCTATTACATATTACGATCCTCTTGAAATGTCGGCGGTTTCCGTAAGTCAACAGACAAGGTCGACCTGTATGCTTTTGCGCCGTATGTGTCCCTTCACGCTTCCCCTTAAGTACAGTGGACCTAGGGATGTTTAGGAGTGTGTAAATCTCGCTTACAGACGAATGACACAAGTGACAATCAATCACCTGATCACGTTCGAAGTTCGTGAGTTCCGCGGAGAGCCCCATTCTGCTCTCTCACGACGTCGAATGACTATTCAGGTCGCTGACATGGAGGACTTGTGTACGTTAGAGCTACAGACACAAACTATGACTGTATCTGCGTTACAGTGTACCCTGTCATGAAGCAGTATCGGTGAGGGAAGTGTTTTGTGGACAATATATTCCTGAAATGGAACAATCTCCCCAGAGTCCCGATCTGAACCGGATGGAACAGCTTTGGGGTGAGCGACAACGTCGACTTCGCTCTAGACCCGAGCGTCGGACTTCACTACCTTATCTGATTTGAGTCCTTTAGGAGAAATCGGGGCAATTCCTCCTCAGACATTCACACACCTCACACAAATTATACCCAGCAGATTTCAACCGGTCATAAAGGCGACGGGGCCGGCCGGTGTGGCCGTGCGGTTCTAGGCGCTTCAGTCTGGAACCGCGTGACCGCTACGGTCGCAGGTTCGAATCCCGCCTCGGGCATGGATTTGTATGATGTCCTTAGGTTAGTTAGGTTTAAGTAGTTCTAAGTTCTAGGTGACTGATGACCACAGATGTTAAGTCCCATAGTGCTCAGAGCCATTTGAACCATTTGAAAGGCGATGGGTGGATATACGTGTTATTAATGTCCGCTATTAGGTGTCCGGATGATTGTGATCGGTTAGTTTACTCTACACGCTTTAGTTTGCATTCCGGCCATGAGTGTTTCGCCTCTGCTAACACTGTCGATCCGATAATACAGCAAGCCATTAAAAAATGAACGTCGTATGGTACCGTACGATGCTGCAGTAGCAAGCACAGGTGTGGTGCAGAATTTCTTGAGGAAATTGCAGATCGATCCCCCCCAAAGCCCCTCTCCAGGGGTTTGTTTACATCTTGGACTTTGGTAGACGGAACTTGCTTCCTCCGCTCCCCCCAACGCAACTCCTTGTGAACTCGGTGACGACGTCGTGAAGAGATTACACAACAAACCACATGAGCGATTACATATAGTGGGAAATAGTGGTCAAAATGCTTAACTCCTTAAACACAAGTCTACAAGACAACAGTGGTCAGGCAGCACGTATTATGCCCGCGCGGCTAGCTGCGCGTTCTAACGCGCTGGTTCTCGAGCGGGAAGGCGTGCCGGTCCCCGGCACGAATCCGCCCGGCGGATTAGTTCAAAATTGTTGAAATGGCTCTGAGGTCATCAGCGCCCTAGAACTTAGAACTACTTAAACCTAACTAATCTAAGGACATCACACACACCCATGCCCGCGGCAGGATTCGAACCTGCGACCGTAGCGTTTGCGCGTTTCAAGACTGAAGCGCCTAGAGCCACTCGGCCACACCGGCCGGCGGCGGATTAGTGACAAGGTCCGGTGTGCCGGCCAGCCTTTGGATGGTTTTTAAGACGGTTTTCCTTCTGCCTCGGTGAATGCGGGCTTGTTCCCCTTATTTCGTCTCAATTATACTATGTCGGCGATTGCTCCGCAAACACTTTCTCCACATACGCGTACATCATAATTACCCTATCACACAAACATTTGGTGTTACACTCGTCTGGTGTGTAACGTTCCCGGGGGGGGGGGGGGGGGGGGGGGAGGGGGGGGGGGTCCACTGAGGGCTACAGAGGGTCGAAGCCTCTCCGTCGTTTCTAGGCCCCGTATTTAATACACACAATACACACACGCCACGTATTATTCCTGTAGCAAGTTTTTCAGCAATGAAAACTATTCTTTCTTATGGAGGAGTTACCCTAGAATGTTTTTCTTACTGATTCGTCTCTTTCCCCAGCTTTGTAATGATTTGATGTGCAGATGTGGCTGAACTGACGGTTTAGGATTTACTCCCGAAATTAGTGGTCTCGATACTGTACCCCGAGATGTTGTTTGGGGCAACTGATTGATTACGACAACTAGAGCAGTCTTTTTTCTCGATGCAGCGACACGTACAAAATCGAGAGCGACCTAGGCGTAATAAACTCACATCGTAATTGTGGGACCCCGGACACCGGGCGGCCGTATCGGAAGGCGCAATGATCGATATGCGAGGTGTCTGTGCGATTTGTTTGCGGCGTTGCTAGGTGTCGCCGGGGGTGCTCGTCGGGCTGTGTGTGCCGGTCGCCTGGGCCGAGGGTCGACTGCGACGCCGACATCGATCTGCGCGCCCGCGGCGACGGCGGCCGGCCCGGCTCTGCCCGCGGTTTGGCACTGGCCCCCGCCACACGTCTGGAGGGAAGACGCCTCGCGACAACCGGCGAGGCGCTGCCGGCCGGCGGGCCTCCGCGAGCGTCGCGACCGCTGCTGCGTCTCGTCCGCTCCTGCTTCACTTCCGAACCATTCTCTTGGCGCCAGTGTCAAAGCAAAGCCAAGACTCTCGTGCCGAATCGAAATGCGCTGCTCCGCTGTACAATGATTCGTGCGCGAATCCTTCCCATAAATATAAACTGCCGTCATCTCGAACTTTAAGGCGTCACAGATGCCAATGATTTTAATAATAACAGAAGTAATGAAACTTCCTGCCAGATTAAAACTTTGTGCCAGACCTGGACTCGAACTGGGGAGCTTTGCCTTTCGCGGGCAAGTGCTCTACCGACTGAGCAATCCAAGTCGCCGAAGTGGCGTCAACTCGAAGGACTTGCACCAGGCGAACAGTCTACCCGACGGGAGGCCCTAGCCACACGGCATCTCCATTTCCAATCAAATCACGTCTCTCGACCCGACCTCACAGTTTCACTATCGCCCGTACCAGATATCCTTCCTTTCTACTGCTAGTCCAACAAGTTATGCTAGAGAACTTTTGTGAAGTTTTGATCGTAGCAGATGAGGTTCTGGCTGAAGTAAATCTACCGTGTTTCGATAGCTCAGTCAATAGGGGGGAAAAAAAAAGAGAGAGAGAGAGAGAATGGCTCTGAGCACTATGCGTCTTAACTTCTGAGGTCATCAGTCGCCTAGAACTTAGAACTAATTAAACCTAAGTAACCTACGGACATCACACACATCCATGCCTGAGGCAGGATTCGAACCTGCGACCGTAGCGGTCGCTCGGTTCCAGACTGTAGCGCCTAGAACCGCACGGCCACTCCAGCCGGCTCAGTAGACCACTTGCCCGCGAAAGACAAAGGTCCTAGATTCGAGTCCTAGTATGCTCACACTTTTACTCGGCTTATACTCTGCTACAAAGTGAAATTTCACTCAGGGGGGAAAAAAAATCTGTTCACATTAATGCTTAATGCGAGGGGACTTCAAACAGTAAATTATATATTATTATCGCAGTCCAAGTAACGGATACTGTATGCTGCCCTACACTTCATAGTGACACACGCACGCACAAACACACACACACACACACACACACACACACACTCACGCACACACACACACACACACACACACACACACACACACACACACACACACACACATGAACCCTCTGCCAGACACTTAAATGTGATTTGCAGAGAATCCATGTAAATGTAGATGTAGATGTGGATTAGAAAGACTACAGCGTTACGTGGTCGCAGCGTTGGACTGCAAAGCGACTGATCCATGTTCAAATCTCAGTCGTGCCACGTCTTTTCTTTCGCAAAATAATGAACTGTCAGTTCGGTCATTGACCTGTCTATTCGCTGTATTCAAATTTGTGTCTATGTCGTCGTGTGAAGTCCGTTTGCAACAGCGAATCATAAGGAAGGGACCTATAATGAAAGTTGATCCGACCAAAGCAAGTGGATCTCAAATGGGAATTGCAAATGTCTGATAAAAATGTGACAAGCCAACCGAATCCTCCACCGGAAAACACGTCTGGGGTGTCATACACTACACTGATCACAGTATGTGCGTCATGCGATAGGAATTTCTTTTCGACGCACCTACGCGCCTGGTGGGTGAGTGAGATATGTCTCCTTACCCGATTAAGGTGTTGCTATGAATGTGAATGTGATCTCCTCCAAAGAAATTATGAAAATATAATTGTTTGTCAAATAAGCTGCAACACATGAACGCAGCAGTTCCCAATCAAGCAATTTTCCTTGTGCTCTATCAAAATATATGTTCTTAACTTTTTTGAAGTTTTGTTGTAACATAGTTCACACCCATTCATTTGTTGCTTTCTGTGAGAGGTCGATGCAGCACCTCGCCTGCTCTCACTATTCATCACATTTACTTACGAAGATGATATATTCTTACCACACGATTCACATTGTATAACCAACGTATAGTATGAAAATTGCCAAAACTATAGAAAGAGAACGAACACGTTAAAGACCGGACGGACAGGTCATAATTTTGTGGAAAAACAAAAGCAAACGAAACAAAGGGAACGAGAGAGATTTTGTTGGGTTGCCAGAAGAGCCAACACCGTGTTACTAGAGGAGGCCGGGGTCAACAGAAGCGTCCGATCTTACCCGTCGGCTTTGACCCGTGACGTAAGCGTGTTGTGGTGTGTGACGTCATTACGGCGCGGAGTTTGATTTGCGATTGTGGCGTGTTTGTAGATGTCTTGTTTTTGTTTGTCGTGCTCTCTGGTGGTGTGTTCATGGTTTTCGTTTGTTTCGTTTGTTTCGTGTGGTGGGGTCAGTTTTCTGTTGCTCAGGTGTTGGATTTGAAGCGGAATTTCTATTAGTGAGTTAATGGTTAATTTAATGCTCATTGCTGTACGTCGGGTGAGTTTGTTATTGAGTGTATTTGGTTGTGGTTTTTTGTTCAGGAATGGATATGAAAGACCGCCTTAACAGTGTTCGGTTGAGGGCGATGATGGGGGAGACAGCTTTAGAGCTGATTAAATTTCTTCAGCTATTTGGCTTAATTGCCGAGGTCGTGAAGTGCGGTGTGTGCCGTGAACCTATGAAATTGGTTAAAGTTCCGGACTCTCGGACCAGGGACGGATACATGTGGTGTTGCCGGAAAGATGGCGTATGGCGTTCTGTAAGGCGTGGTACCTGGTTCGAGAAGTCTAGATTGGCCATGCGTGAGATTGTGCTTATTACGTATTATTTTTGTTATAGTTGCGGGCAGAGTTTTTGCGCGTTTGAGACTGGTGTGAGTGAGAGGACTGTTTTAGACTGGTATTCCTTTTGTCGTGAGGTGTGTTCCGAATTTATTAAGTACAGGGGTAAGTTGGGTGGGCATGGGGTGCTTGTGGAGGTGGATGAGTCGCAGTTTGGTAAAAGGAAGTATGGGAGGGGGAAGTCTGTGGCTGGTCTTTGGGTGTGGGGGGCTGTTGTTCAGGGGGGTGGGGGTACTGAATGTGTTTTTAGGGTTGTGGAGGGGAGGTCGAAGCCTGAATTAGTGGGGTTAATTGAGGAGTATGTAGAGCCGGGGTCCACAGTAGTTTCAGATGCGTTTTCTTCATATAGGGGGTTGGGTGAGAGGGGATTTAATCATTTAGTAGTGAACCACAGTCTAGAGTTTAAGAATTATGATACTGGGGCTTGCACTAACACAATTGAGGGGATGTGGGGAGCGGTTAAGTCAGTTCTTGGGAGGGGGAAGAGGCGCTCTTCCAACCTTCAGTCTCATTTAGATGAGTACTGTTGGCGGAAGAGTGTCCCAGAGGGCTATTGCATTCTTCGGGTTTTTTTAAGGGCTGTGGGTAAAATGTATAGACCGAAAGTGGTTAGTTAGGGTGGGCTGGGTAGGTGGGTGGGTGGTTTATTTTGTTGTATAGTGTTTGTGTGTTGTATTTTGGAGTTGTGGGGGAGGGGGTTGACGTTTGGGTGGGTTGGGTTTTTATTTTAGTTCAGTATTTTTTCGTTGGTGTGTGTGTGTGTGTTTTTGTATGTGTGTGTGTGTGTGTGTGTGTGTGCGTGCGTCCGTGTGTGCATTTGTGTGTGATTGTGGTGGCCAATCTAGTTTGTGGAGCTGGAACTTTTTTGAGGTAAGTTCCGTTTTTTTTTTGGTTATTTATGTATGTTTTGTGTATTGGGTATAGGTTGGAAACATCCGATCTCACGCGTCGGCTTTGACCCGTGACGTAAGGGACCTACACATTGATCTGTAGCGTAGCCCTGAATACGAGGTTAGGTTGGGAGTTTTTTTTTGGAATGCGGCCGCGGCAGCGGCCGCCTATGATTCGAAAATATTGATTTGACACTAATGAACATGTATACGTAATATGAAGCAATTTGATGAACATATTGATCTGTAGCGTAGCCCACTTGAGGTTAGGTTGGGAGTTTTTTTTTTGGAATGCGGCCGCGGCAGCGGCCGCCTATGATTCGAAAATATTGATTTGACACTAATGAACATGTATACGTAATATGAAGCAATTTGATGAACATATTGATCTGTAGCGTAGCCCACTTGAGGTTAGGTTGGGAGTTTTTTTTTGGAATGCGGCCGCGGCAGCGGCCGCCTATGATTCGAAAATATTGATTTGACACTAATGAAGCCTGTGGGGGGATGGGGGGGCACTGCAGACTCCCCCCACCGCATAACGACACATGATGATCAAATTTTGAAAAAAAATGAAAAATTTTTTCCGTACCTGCTAAACTGCATAAGTGCCGATGTATGTAGGTGTAAGGGAAGCTTTCGTTTCTTAGTTTTCTATTGGGGGATGTGATCGGTAGGTTCTGTTGAGCTATATAGGTTAAGGGAAGTGTCCGATTATGGATAGGAATGTGTTTTTTGGTATTTGGTCAGTTTTGTGATGTTGATTTATTTCGTTGTTTTGCGTGGTTTTGAATGGCGGTCGGTGGCTACATTTCTGTATATCTAGTTTCTCCGCACCCAAAAACCCCTAATTTCCCACGCTTGTCCCGTTACAGTCATTAGGCTTTTTGTGAAACTTGTGTATTTCAGTGTTTACAATACGTATGCGATGTTTTTATATCCGCCATATTGGAATTGTTTATAGTCGTTTCCGCGGTATTTGTGACGTCATGGGTCAAAGCCGACGGGTAAGATCGGACGCTTCTGTATTTCCGGAGGCCGAAATGCACGCTTTTTAGCTCACGCAGGCTGGCGTGAGGAGGGAAGAACTATACTGACGTGAGGTCTGGAGCATGACAAGCAATTAGAATGCAGACGGCGAACGGAATTCGTTTGATACTTAACTTTAATCCATTAATGATGAACGTCGCTCTTGACGGTACATGATCCTCAATGTTATCTGTTCAGAATTCATTCTGATTACTGAATATGGCGCCTTGCTAGGTCGTAGCAAATGACGTAGCTGAAGGCTATGCTAAACTATCGTCTCTGCAAATGAGAGCGTATGTAGGCAGTGAACCATCGCTAGCAAAGTCGGCTGTACAACTGGGGCGAGTGCTAGGGAGTCTCTCTAGACTAGACCTGCCGTGTGGCGGCGCTCGGTTTGCAATCACTGATAGTGGCGACACGCGGGTCTGACGTATACTAACGGACCGCGTCCGATTTAAAGGCTACCACCTAACAAGTGTGGTGTCTGGCGGTGACACCACAGATTTCACCACCGATCTAGCGCTCTGAAGTCCAACACCGTAACTACAGAACCAGCACGCTTTGGCTTTTCCACTTCGCTGGATGTTGCACATCGTCAGCTATCACCGTTCAAAGTTTCTATTGTGCTTCTTTTTTCACAGTTCAGCGCACCTTCTTACTGTTTTCATGCTTGATCTGCGTTCAGTTTTGGACTGGCTATCTAGTGGGTCATCTTACCACTAAGTCTAAGAGAGGTTTAACGGGGAGTTTCCCTTGTTAGGTTATAATTAGAAGCGACAAGTTATTAGTCGACCACATTATTATTGTCCCCGGGAGTGAGGATGCTTAGGTCAGCTTATCGTGACTTTTCTTCGTGTTACTTCAAAAGGGTACGCTGAACTTGTTGAGAGTATACACACAACTGTCTTGAAATCGTTCCTAGTACAATGAGTTTTCCTCAGTCACCATTGTATTTGTTTACGGTTACGTCACCGTAAGTTTCCTGTCACGGGCACGGGAGGCCAATTGCACTAACATCGTGGTCGAGTAGTATTTGATACAGTCAAGCCGCCAGCAGTCACCACAGCATGCGGGGGCGTCACTCTCGCCATTTCGTGGCGTGCGAGTCGCAGCACACAGCGCTGCAATCACGGGCACCAATTTACGTCCGCGCGGTCACGTGATATCGCCCACTGTATTCTTCCGCAGACTTCTACATGAGTTGGCGCTCCGGCAATGGAGGGTAGTTACGTCCCGGGCTCGGAGCAACCAAAAGCTGCTTCAAGTCTCCGTTACCGACCCCGCCTGCCGCTGTTCACCAAGGTGGTGAGTCGCCCTCGTCCTGAGCCACGTCCGATGCTGCACTTCACTCAGCCGCTCCGAGGGCACCGCTTCGCAGCATTCTTTGTGACCGCCCACGAACTCCCAGCCTCGCAGGACTGTGATGTTGTTAGTCTTTCCTGCTTCTCATGACAATGCTCTTGTCAAGTTGTGTAGACATTATTCTCAGAAACTGTACTTAGTTTGGCTGTTGTAATAAACAGTTGTTATTGCAATGTGAGTGCCTCACTTCAGCAAGTCTCTCTCCTCATAAAGAGTATACTTCAGTTACAGAAACGGAAGAGGAAGTACATGAAGATGAAGTGGAGATGTGATACCACGAGAAGAATTCGATAAAGCACTGAAAGGATAAGTGGAAACATGCCTCAAGCAGTAAATGACGTTATCTCAGAATGACTGAGATGCTTGGGAGAGCCAGCCACGACGAAACCACTCCACCTTATCATTTAGCTACAAAATAGCAGGTCAGCAACTGGAAGCAGTTAATTCCATAAATTATCTGGGAGTACGCATTAGGAGTGATTTAAAATGGAATGATCATATAAAGTTGATCGTTGGTAAAGCAGATGCCAGACTGAGATTCATTGGAAGAATCCTAAGGAAATGCAATCCGAAAACAAAGGAAGTAGGTTACAGTACGCTTGTTCGCCCACTGCTTGAATACTGCTCAACAGTGTGGGATCCGTACCAGATAGGGTTGATAGAAGAGATAGAGAAGATCCAACGGAGAGCAGCGCGCTTCGTTACAGGATCATTTAGTAATCGCGAAAGCGTTACGGAGATGATAGATAAACTCCAGTGGAAGACTCTGCAGGAGAGACGCTCAGTAGCTCGGTACGGGCTTTTTTTAAAGTTTCGAGAACATACCTTCACCGAAGAGTCAAGCAGTATATTGCTCCCTCCTACGTATATCTCGCGAAGAGACCATGAGGATAAAATCGGAGAGATTAGAGCCCACACAGAAGCATACCGACAATCCTTCTTGCCACGAATAATACGAGGCTGGAATAGAAGGGAGAACCGATAGAGGTACCCAGGGTACCCTCCGCCACACACCGTCAGGTGGCTTGCGGAGTATGGATGTAGATGTAGATGTAGACCTGTGTGCAAGATATATGAACCGGGGAAAAAAACCCGCAGACTTTGAAACGAATGTAATGATTCCATTTCCAAAAGAGGCATACGCTGACCCGGTGTGAATACTACACAGGGTTATTTGGTAAGCGTGATAGCGTTACGGAGATGTTTAGCAAACTCAAGTGGCAGACTCTGCAAGAGAGGCGCTCTGCATCGCGGTGTAGCTTGCTGTCCAGGTTTCGAGAGGGTGCGTTTCTGGATGAGGTTCCAAATGGTTGAAATGGCTCTGAGCACTATGTGACTTAACTTCTGAGGTCATCAGTCCCCTAGAACTTAGAACTACTTAAACATAACTAACCTAAGGACTTCACACACATCCATGCCCGAGGCAGGATTCGAACCTGCGACCGTAGCGGTCGCGCGGTTCCAGACTGAATCGCCTAGAACCGCTCGGCCACACCGGCCGGCCTCTGGATGAGGTATTGAATATATTGATTCCCCCTACTTACGCCTCCCGAGGAGATCACGAATGAAAAATTGGAGAGATTCGAACGCGCACGGTGGCTTTCAGGCAGTCGTTCTTCCCGCAAACCATGCCCGACTGAAACAGGAAAGGGAGGTAAAGACAGTGGCACGTAAAGTGCCCTCCGCCACACACCGTTGGGTGGCTTGCAGAGTATAAATGTAGATGTAGAAAATGTTCTCTTAATAACTCATACTTGGAAAATACGACACGAATTATTTGCGTAAGAATGGAACAGCTGGCAGAAGCTGACACTGGGGAAGCTCAGGTTGGGTTCCTGACAAACACAGGCACACGCTAAGCAATACTAACCCTACGATTTGTCTTAGACTGCAGGTTATAGAAAGGTAAATCTACGTTTATAGCATTGATGGGGATTACATAAAGCTTTTGTCAGTGTTGACTGTCTAAAGGCATGTCTGTGTCCGGAAAAGTAACTAACACCTAGTGGTGCAATATTTTGTAACACTGCATGTCAAGAAATATGTAGTGCTGAGAGCCAACGTGGAATTAGTCCAGAAACAGTAGTCTCGAACACAGAAATACCTAACAATGTGCAAACAAACGACGTTTACTGATGCAAGCGGAGTTCAGAGAACAATGCTATCACTGACAATGTTTTAAATGATGGAAACGGAACGGGCACTGCAAAGTAACAAGCATTTTCTAGTAGTCGCAAAGATGGAGGTTAAACCCTTCTAATAAAGGAAATAGACAATACACAATTGTCGTAAAACCTAATAAATATGGAGAACCTACTCTGGAGATAGAATGTGCGGCTATTCTGTTGCCGTCATTGTGTACCTCTCGTAAAGATAATGAAAATAAAGTAAGAGAGATTATGGCGCTTATGGAGTATAAACAGTCTCCTCGGTCAATGCGCGAACGGTATGAGACAGAACATTTGTAAAACCGGTATAAGGCGCTCTTCGCCATTCGCTGTACACAGGTCTGCAGTTTACGTATGTAAATGCATATACAGACCGCGCCTAAATTTCCAAAAGAAACTGTGCCGCTTACATTTTTACTACCTCTTCATGTGACACTGCTTACAATATTAATTTCAGCATTTTGTGTGAATAAAGTGTGTTCTTGAAAATTATGAAGTATTTATTGTAAAAAAAAGCAAGATGTTCACTGTAAGATATTAAGTCACACACCAGTGCTCTAAAACAATATTTTACTTAAGTCAATGTAAACATACCACGAACCTTTACTTCTTTAACAAAAATGAATTGATGAAGTCTTAGGCCTGTCGTAAAGTAAAGGTCATGTACGGCCTAGTAACAAAATAGCGCGCTACAAACGCAAGCGCCGCCAATTGTATGGACTGAAAGTATTTGACGTAAGTGGTGACCCAGAGCTAGAACTTTTTTTAAAAAAAGTTAATTTCACAATCTACAAGATCTGCTGACAAAAAATTCTTTATTTACTACCGGTTCAGATTATCTGGTCATCTTCCTGTATCATGCGTGAACCATTCGGCGGCAAATAAAATAAAAGCCATCCCGTCAGTAGTAAAATGCATTACTTTATATATTCAATAGTAGAACGGATTGACACAATTAAGCAATATTCGTATACTGCCGTAATCAGGGACTATTAGCGTAATCAGGGACTATTAGCGACTGCCTCATGGGACCAGTCATCCTTCCAAAACGCCTCAGAAGCGAGATTATCATGCAGGCGACCATACCTCCCCTGTTCGAGGACGTTCGTTTGGCCGTATGAAGAGTATTGTCTTTGGTTCGTGTTGCGTGTGGAGCTAAGACACTGGTACAAACACAAAAAAACTCCTGTAGTGTGTTCTCATGTGTGCTTTCAATCACTGAAACAACTCTGTCAAAGTTCTTCTGTCTCGAACTTCAAGTGCTTGTACTTCTTTTGGCAGCCACGTGTACATGGCCCTTTCTTCTCCTTATCCTCTCAGGGTTAGCTGCCTTCCATTTAGCAAAATATCCTGCATAGTAGTAGAAACGTTATGACTCTAGAAGTTGATCAAATTGATAAAACCTGATGTTACGCCCACTCTGCCTAGGGTATAAAATGGCATATTCTAGCAAGATAATGCAAGACCCCACACTGCAGTTCACACAGCACACGCCTTCAGATATGTACACGCCCTTGACTGGTGTACGCAGTCTCCTGATTTCTCATCCACAGAATATATCTGGAATGGTATCGGAAGAACATGTACTTTTGCACTAGCCTCCAGTAATGGAGGAGTAATACTGATGAACTGGCACACCGTGGCTAGAAGTTCCTCAACATGACGTTCAGAGACTGTTAGCATCCATGCCACAACAAATACAAGAGTGCATTTGTGCCCTTGGTGGTGAGAGGTTACACCTCATTGATGTTGATCATCGACATCATCTTAGAATGGAAGTTTTATCATTTAATAGCTGTCACGTAATGAACATCTCTAGAGATTATACACTTTATTATACAGATGCCATAAGAAACCGTCTTTCCCAACTGAATGTTTATTTGTGTGTGCTAAACATGTTTCGCCTATTCATGCTAGACATCTTCAGTAGTCTACAATGTAAGGAAAATATTTAATTACGCATACAGGGTATAACAGGTATAAGTGCAGCTATTTCTATTGGTAACTGAGGACAGTGTACTGAACAACATTACCTCATTATTTACTTCTTTTTCAAACGTATAGCTCTTAGCAGTAGTATGTGTTTAGATTGGTTAGTATCTCCAAATACGTTTGGCAAGCGCAAGTCATTAGCGCTTATTGTTCCCTGGGCAGCAAGTCGGGTGTTGAAATGTGGAAAAGTGGGCGGAAAACGGTATATCTACACTTACAACGATATTTCACTTAGCAGTGAAGATATGGTCATGCAGAAAACATCAGGTCATAAGATTTGTGAAGTGTTTGTGGCAAGACAGTTCGACACAGAGAAAAAACAACTAACACACTAATGTGTATGCATATTAAGGTACCACAAATAAAAATATCTGAATACTCGTTACATACTGTATTTCGCTAGAAGATGCGTGGTGATTCTTGGCTGCTTATTTAAATTATCTAATTATTTAGAACTATATGGCTGTGTTGTGTGCTTTTCGTTGGTTCATGTCTTTTCTGTATGTACTGGATGCACATAGTACAGGTATATCCAGATTTATAGGTCACATTTAAACACTAAGTTATGCACAACACATACTGTAGCACATTGCATATGGTCTTTCTCACATTCTCTTTCGCTGACTGAGAGGTCATGGGAGCTGTAGAGGGTAGGAGTAGTGTGGGGTTAGAGGAAGGGAGCGAAGGAGGGAGGGTGGATGGTGGTGGGGCACTGTGTGTGTGTGAGAGAGAGAGAGAGAGAGAGAGAGAGAGAGAAAGAAATCATACATTTATTGTTATTTTTATGTCTAATAGTTTTTTTTTATATTTTTCGCGAACGGCGAACGTCTGCAATCTCATTTCAAAAATGGTTCAAATGGCTCTGAGCACTATGGGACTTAACATCTGAGGTCATCAGTCCCCTAGAACTTAGAACTACTTAAACCTAACTAACCTAAGGACATCACACACATCCATGCCCGAGAGAGGATTCGAACCTGCGACCGTAGCGGTCGCGCGGTTCCAGACTGAAGCGCCTAGAACCGCTCGGCCACACCGGCCGGCAATCTCATTTCGGTGACGTATTTATGGCCGATTAGCTGTTCAAAATATTGACACACTTACACTGGCTGTCCTCCCCCGTCCTTTCGCCTGCTTTCCAGTTCTTAGAGAGAGGTTCACGCACGACTGCCGAGGTGGTGCACAACGCTGGCAGAGCACGGCTTCCCTGAGAGTGGGCGGCGGTGCCACGGTAGCGGCCGGCCCCACTTTATGGTCGCTGTGTATCCGCCCATGCAAAACAGCAATAAACATCTGCCACCGCCGGGGATTTCGCTGCATTGTTCGGAGCGGTGCGAACGACGGCGAGTGATATTCACGGGGCGCCCGCCGCGTGGTTTGATGGTTTCCACTCTATGCATTTTACTGCTAAAAAGCCCTCTCTAGAGTAGCATGGCAATCGTATCACAGATAAACCATACGTGACAAAGATTATACGCAATTTTGAGGTAGAAAGTAGAGATGTCAATTTATATCGTGCTATTCTTTCTACAGTTTAAGGTGTCCATTACTTATTCATTTAGATGCGTTATTTTATTCTACGTCTATGGTTTGCTTTAGTCAGGTATGGCGACACCTTTTTTTTCTGCACTGTATCTAAAATGGATGACATTGTCGAAGCTGGTTTACATAGTTTACATGGATAGTGAAAATTCCTAGTCGGGTAAGCGATAAATACGTTCAATTACATAGTAGTTTCAGTCTCAAAACAAAAATACGTCGAGTATTACAGCTGGCAGCACATAAGAAGGGTTGAAGCGAGGAAACGTCTCTTCCCCACATTCTCTCCCACTACAGGCAACCTGCGCTACGTGCTACTGGCCGACTGATAAACATTGCAATACTAGTAAACTTAATTGTCAACTTCGTTGTGTTTCGTTATTCGTCGTTTATGATCTTCCATTTTCTTTTATTTTTAATGTACACCATCACTTCTAAAGGGGTATGTTCCAGTGAAACGTACACATAAACTCTACACCTACACTACATACAAGAAAAGTACGAGGGAACCATACCACTTGATTTAGTTTGAGTTAATAAAACGAATTTTATATTGTAGGAAAAAAAAAAGCGCCGTTCCTTTGTTGAACGTACAGTATGTGTCTTAATGAAATGTAATGATCGTACAGCAATGACGGACTGAATCCCCACCTGGGTAAGTTTGGCCGACAAGTTGCAAGTCTTTTCAGTTGATGACACATTGGGCATCTTGTGTGTAGATGACGATGAGAACAACATAAAAAACTGTCCACGAACGGAGAAAATCTCCGACCCGGCCGGGAATCGAACCCGAAACCAATCAGCCAAGAGTGGAGAGAGAGGGGGGGGGGGGATTCACTCTTAGTAAACTATTTGCATAGCACTGCTAGCGCGATGTACATATACATGTAGAATTCTATCCTTATTATTCTGACATTGTGAAAACATTGATAAAGTGAGACAGTTGTGCATGTTTACGTCGTTCTAACTTCGTCAAGCCAGCCTCATTTACATAGCTGACGTAACTGCATTCATGAAAATATTTTCAGGAAGGCGCGTACTGTTCTGTTCTAGAGTAAAGGCATAATGCACGCCCGACTTCCTGTCGTGCGTAGTCTTCTGAGAAGCGAACGAAACTGTCCTACTGATACAAACTGTATACTGTTTACTTGGTGCGTTTTATTTCGTGTCGGTCCATTTCCTGGAGAAATTATGCTTGAAATAACGCCAATACCAGCCATCAGACAGATGTAATTAGTAGACTCATAAACTCGTAAACGTACGTTTCCTTTTTTTTGTGAGAGTGTCACAATCGTATTTCTCTACCATCAATTTCAGTGTGTAAAACGATGAACTCCCATAGACAAATTCAATGTTTACGTATTATGAAGGCCACAAACAGGAATAAGGGAAAGTCCTATTGAGTACTAACTCCTTAGAACCGGGACATTAGCTTGGCTAGAACAAGGGTAAGAGAAAAATACCAGCTGTGTCATTTTTAAAGTTATCTTCAGGGTAGTAGCGCATATTACTTTAGAGAAACCAATCGAAACGTAAATCGAGAATGACGAACAGGGTGGCGGGAGGGGGGGGGGGGGGGCTTGTTTGGGGGAAGAGACCAAACTGCGAGGTCATCGGTCTCATCGGATTAGGGAAGTATGGGGAAGTAAGTCGGCAGCGCCCTTTCAAAGGAATCATCCCGGCATTTGCCTGGAGTGATTTAGGGAAATCACGGAAAACCTAAATCAGGATGGTCGGACGCGGGATTGAACCGTCGTCCTCCCGAATGCGAGTCCAGTGTGATAACCACTAACGCCGAACAGGGATTGTATGCCATTGCTTGGGAATGTTCGTCCACTGTCCAAACCCACGCGGAACTTCGTTCACTGCGAAATAATAATTCAATTCCTCTAAAACCCGTTGTGTGGTGTTATCAGTCTGGCGTTTGCTGCTAACTATGAAGAAAATAAAAATGAAAGGCAAGCTAAAACGGAAAGAGAAAGGCAAAAGGAAATGTAATTTATCTGATAAACGAAAAGAAAAGTTTGAAGTTAACTAAGAAACTTGAAAGCGAGTTTTATGAACCCATTAAATTCAGAAGTCTTGGCATCTCCACACTAAGATAATACATATTTAATGCAGGTTTGTTTTATCGAATTCAGCATCGCATCTTTGCAAAGGCATTCTCAGCGATCAAATGTAACTTCTGTAATAATTTATGTAACAGTATGCATCGCACATAATATTTAGCTTACGGTAGGTTTCGAGCTTTTATGGAGGTAATTATTTTTCGTCGAAACAACGTAATATTAATAAAGGCAATTAAATAAAATACATTCCAGGACAAAAAATAACAAATCACCACGGAGCAATTATCCGAGTGGGATGAAAATCGATAAATGTGATGTATATGTACAGACAAACATATGTTTACAATTTCGGAAATATTGGATGATTTATTGAAAAGAAAGAGCTCCACAAACTAAGCAACTCAGAAACGCGTTAGTCCACCTCTGGCCCTTATGCAAGTAGTAGTTTGGGTTAGTATTGTTTCACAGGGTTTCTGATTGTCGTCCTGAGAGGTATCGTGTCGAATTCCGCCAAATGGCGCCTTAGGCGTCAAAATCCCGAGAAGGGTGTTTGGCCCTGGCCATAATGCCCCACAAATTCTCAGTCGGGGAGAGACCTGGCAACCTCGCTGGCCAAGATAGAGATCGGAGCGCACAAAGGCAACCAAAGGGGCTCCTGCTATGATACGAAATTGCACTTCAGACCATCACTCCTGGTTGTCGAACCGTATGTGGGTGGCAGTCAGACAGGTATCACACCACTGTCTGGGGCGTCTCCAGATACGTCATCGGCCTGGAATCTTATTTACTGCAGTAGAATTGTCTTCAGTGATGAGTCCCACTTCGTATTCAGCCTCGATGACCAGCGTAGACGTGATTGGCCCATCCTGGACAACGATATGATATCAACCTCACTGTCACCCCCCATACGGCCAGAAACCCACAAGTGATGGTCTGGAGTGCAATTTCGTTTCATAGCAGGGTCCCCTTTGGTAATTATACGCGGCAACCTTACAGCACAGCGGAACGTCGCCGATATTTCACGCGCCGTTTTGTTGCCCTTCAAGGCAAGCCATCCTGGGCTTACATTTTGGCAAGATAGTGCCCGACCGTACACGACGAGAGTTTCTACTGTTTGTCTTAGTCCTTGCCAAATCCTGTCTTTGCCAGCAAGGTCGCCCTATCTCCCCCAACTGAGAATTTCTGGAGCATTATGGCCAGGGCCCAGCAACCATCTCGGGAGTTTGACAGCTAAGTCGCCTTTTGGCAGAATTTGTCATGATATCCCTCAGCACGACATTCATCAGCTCTGTGAAACAATGCTAAGCCGAACAACTGCTTGAATAAGGGCCAGAGATGGACCATCGCGTTACTAAGTTGCTTAGTTTGTGGAGCTCTTTGTTTTCAATCAATGATACAATTTTTCTGAAATTATAATCATTTGTTTGTCTGTATATACAAATCATATCAACCGATTTCCGCCCAATTCTTCGTGGTACGTCGTTTTTCTTGTCTTATAGTGTGTTACTTAAGGATGTTCTTATATTGCCAAAAAAGGAATCACCAATGAAGTGATTATGTGAGTCGAATTTCTAGAGTAGTCGAATACATGAGGTCTATATAGAAATACGAGTCTGGATAGAAAAAGAGAATTGTTTTCATTTTAACCACGCAAGTAAGCGGTTGTCTATAATTTAAATACTGTGCAGTTTATTTATTTGTCCCATTATAGGAAACTATAGAGTGTTTTACTAGAACAGCTCAACGTGTAGCGCAGTAGCTTGCGAAACAAGGAGGTGCGCCAGATACGGATCGAATCCTCGTGGCAGGTTCAAATCCGCTGGTCTGGTACGAAGGCCACCGTGAGCGTAGTTTTTCGACGGGTTTCCACACTCGCTTAGCTAAAAGCCGGGCTGTTCCTCAATCCCCGCTTCAGATAATACGATACACGAAAGCTGAGATACAATAACACACAGGACAAAGTTTACACGATTAACAAACGGATGTCGTCCACAACTTCCCTTCGTTAGATTATCCGGCTGAAACGCTTCTTTCGTCTTCCCTTTCAGTTTCATGGCCTCGTGCGAAGTCCCAATCGCGGCCGCGGCCAGAATCCACGCGATATGCGCCGTGGGTGACGAATTACTCGACATATTCTTCCGCAGAATTATTCGTGAAGCGGGGTTACATTCTTCATTATTCCAAAGTCGATAACCAGTTTCAGAAAGGATCCGCGTTCCGGCACGTCGACTGGGGGAAGCCGCCGCTATCTGTTCATAGACAGGCTGCATAGAAGTAACTTCCGTAGATAATGTCGATTACAGCGTAATTGTTCAAAATCAGCAGGTGACTGCCACATAAAAACCGACACTTCAAGATTCCATGGAAGCAAATGCAATTTTGTTGGGTTGAATTAAACTACTCAAGTCCACCATATTTTCAGAGCACCACCTTCCAGTTGTCTGGTGGTCCTGTGACATTATATAAGGGCTCCACCTACCAGAAGCCTGTACGCTCACAAAAGTGCAACATTCGGCGAGAAAACCAGAAAGAGTTTAAGCAGAGGCCCACGCCTAAGCGAGGGAATGCATTATCGAATGCTTACAGTATGTCTGTACTGGAAAATAACACCGTTCATCACAAAGAATCGCTATTTCCATGATTCTGAAACTGTAACCACTTTAAAGCACAAACTCCGCCCAGAGTACAAATGACTTACCGTCTCACCCCTCGAGGGTTCCTGTTAGACAGTTCACTCCGTCAGTATGCTTTGGGAGCATGTAGATCACATATATTTCAATTGGGCATTTCCAGCTTACACTAACAGAACTTCTGCAAAATGCTGCTTCCCCTCAGGGTTTTTCAAAACTTTGTTTACGACAGCTTCTCGGACAGTAATACTCTTATACAGTTACCAGTATGGAAAGTTGGATTCCTGCACAGCTGCGGCTTGGTCTTCGTTGTGGCGCGAGGCAAGGAACATTTCACTTGGCGACCCTGCCAGGTTTTTCAGAAATCCATTTCCGAACAGGTGCTACGAAAAACGTGCCATTGTGGGAAAATCGGTCGTCTGTGAGTCAGCCTCTGAGACATGCGTCAGCCAAATTTAGGAGGAATAGGGAAAGACAGGCCTGATTCGCCAGGTTGGAGAATGACTCCTTCTTCTAGATACCAGAAATGGACTGTGACGTGAAAAAATAGTCACAGGATGAACACACAGGCGCGGTCAGGAAATTGTATGTTACATCACGCCTGTGGTGACAGAAAGAGCATCTGGCCACAAAATTAAATTCAATAAGTCTATCAAATCCTACAAAAAAGTGGACAATGTACTATGGGATAAATGTTAGAAATGAGAGAGAGAGAGAGAGTGAGGGAGCTCTAGGGTGTTGTACAGTACCTAAATGATTCCTCCTGAAGTGTTCAATATGTAGGACTGCGCGAGAGGCGTGCGACGCAAGGGCAGTGCGTGAAATCCAGCCACTCCCTGGTTGCACTTCCGGTAGTCTGCCTTCAGGCGACAGCCTCACCGCTACAAGGTATCGCACTAAAGGGCTGGAAGCTCCCAAACAGATCGCCCGAGGACAGCCTGACCGAGGAGGTCGAAAAGCAGGGCAGGTGTCAGATGAAACCGAAAGCTGGTCGTCGCGCTCGTCTGGTCCGATCTACGAAACTGGTATCAAGCAGCACAGAGCGCGGGAAGTAGAACCAAAAACTGGGAATATTTTTACGTTAAGTTTGGCAGTGTCCTGTTTTGTCAAAAACCACCATGGTAAGACCGTCTCTATGTGAAAATACCGTTTAATACTTTCAATAAAGTAGAAACAGCTATCAGCCACCTTTGATAATGCTAATTTTGAACAAACTTTGGGGTTACCGATTTAAAACCGTCATGTTCATCATGGAACTGCTGTTCACGTTTAAAATTCCGTATAATATATATGTTATACATGTATAATTCGCTGATTTTACTAGTGTTGAAGGTTCTTTGGTTCATAAGATAAGGAATGAGTGGTTTTGTGTTACTTACATCGACAATCCTGCGTCTCTTTACTGCGTTGTGGAAAATTTTGAAGAAAATGCAATTATATGACGCAGAAGTTTCGTCGTAATCTTCACTGCCTCTTGTCAAAATATGTACTTATTAACCAGCAGTCAACAGCGCTACAAAAAGACTCAGGATGTCTGATGTATGTAACACAAAAATAATTCAGTTATTACCTTACGAATCTGTTTTAATTAATTGTTATTATTCCTATATCTTAGGGCATCACCACATAAAAGAAATTTCATCACAACTAAAATAAACGAACTGTACATGTACAGTGTAAACCATATGCAGCTGTAAACGTAAACAGGCGTCTAATGATGAACCCAATAGCTTTAAACCGATAAGGACGCTATTTGTTCTAAATAATTAACGTTATTAACAGTGACGGGTTGCTGTTCTTACTTTATTATAAGAATTAACCCATTTTGGCAGTGACTGTTATGAACATCACTTGAAATAGACATATAACAATAGCCATTCACTTCATTGCTCTTTCGCATCGTGATTCGGAAGACTACACCTGCATCAATAATTAGATTTATTTAGATTAGCAGACGTTTTGTACATACGACTTTTGTGGGCAGTCCCTTAAGTGTCTGGAAAGTAAGTATGACTCTGAAAGTACATCAGTAGTGGTTCTAGCGCTTATGTTTATACAATGTCTGTATCTTCGCATTAGAATGTCCTCCGGATATGCATGCAAGTAGTCTGTGACCAATGAACGGCAGTATCACAGGTTTCCCAGGAAAGACTTATATATATAAAGCGTCCGTATACTGTTAATTTAAATGAAGACACCTGATGACGAATGTCAATAAATGTGTCTTGTAATACATAACGAAGGAGAATTTGGGATATCCACTGCAATTGGGCGTTGAAATACTCTTTGATCCAATGGAGACAAGTGAGACTTGTGCCACACTTGCGACTCGAGCCTGGATTCCCCACTTATCGCGAGCAGTCGTCTTACATACTTCAGATACACGAGCACGTTTCCCGTCCAACTCAGATCCAGTATGTCGCACACTACATATGTAGCGACCCCTGTCCCTTACTCTCACTGCCTGCAACCTCACCTGATTCCCACAGGAGGTCGCGAGAGGAGTGCATCCGCACCGAAGGTATCATTATTTGCCGTCAATGTGCATATATTTATTGGGTGAGTAAAAAAAAGAAGAAATTTCATTCTTTTATTACAGACAAAGTATAAATAATAGAAACACATTGCGCGTGTCACTGGATAGAGGAAGGCTCCAACTTTGACACAGCTGCGCTGTTGTCTGCTTGTGGCAACATGGCGATTACACCTAAATAGAAATAATTTCGTGTGTTGGAATTATAGAGAAGTCAATCCACTGTTCAAGTACAGTGTGCATTCCGCCGTCGATACAAGAAACAGCCGCCTGCGCACAAGCACATTTATGACGGGCACACAAAATTCTGGGAAGTTGGTTTGCATGTGCAAAGGGGAGAGCACGGGCCGGTCACGCGCGTCTGAAGAAAATGTCGAGCGTCTGCAAGATGCGCTCACACGGAAGTCCACAAGACGCGTAGGCCAGGAACTTCTAGTTCCTCTACCAACGGGATGGCGCGTTCAGAAACGAAGCCTTACAAGTTGCAGTTACTGCAGCAAATGCGTCCAGGCGAACATAACAGAAGGTACGATTTTCTCATTTCAGTTATCAAGGATATTGCAAAGGACATTTTTTCCGAACTACTCGTCTTTTCGGACGAAACGACGTTTTATCTATCACGTACAGTAAACCGCCTTAATCCAAGAATTTGGGAGTCACAAAATCCGGACATCCCCTCGGACAGGAAAGAGATTCACCGAAACTGAATGTGTTTTGTGTCTTTTTTTCCCACAAAGGTTATGGATTTTTTTGCGGAGGAATCTGTGATTGGAATGCCGTATCTGTACATGGTGCAAAATTGGCTGTTTCCTCAACTTCACAAATATTCCAATGATTTCATTTTTATTCTTGACGGCGCCCCGTATCACTTTCACCTAAAGTTGTGATGCTATCTTAACAAAACCTTACCATAACGTTGGACTGAAAGCTTTGCACAACAAGATCTTTTTCATTGTCTTTGGCCTCCCAGATCACCAGACCTCACATCTTGCTACCTTTTTTTTCCTGCCGGTGAACATAAAAGACACGAGTCTTTGTCCCGTGTATGGCAGCTACTTTTCAGGATCTGAGAAATAGAATTATTGAAGCTGTCGATGCAATAAAAAGGGATCTGTTGATTCATGTGTGGAATGAAATGAAATGGACTACCGATTTGATGTTTCTCGAGCAACACATGGTGCTCTTACTGAGTGTCTGTGCGAATATAAAACTTTGAACCCTCGTCCATCCAGTGATAGGCGCAACGAATTCCCGTCTTTCATAGTTCGGCTGCAATAAACAATTGAAATATCTTTTTTTAATTACCCTTTATTTATACGTGTGCTGTCTCTTCTTTCGGACATGCCATGGATTGGGAACTGTTGCTGTAGGTGTTACAGAACGCAAAGTTCTGGATCGCCGTATGTATTTGATATATGGTAAAAAACTACACCTGATGATGTGAGTCGAGTCCACTAAACATCTCATGTCGACGTGTCCCGTATCTTTTACGTAGTGAAGACCGAGTCAGACGCGCTTTAGGCAGAGCACGTCCCGTTAAAAGGCCTTACTGGGAAGCCAATACGAACATTAGCGGATACCGTTCGCAGACTACCGCTGCGGGCGGACGGTTTATGATTCCCGGCACCTGCTGCTTTACCCGCGGTGTGGGTTGTAACGCCGTCACAATAGCCGACGAATTTTGTGCCGACGGCGGGCGGCGTACGGCGATGGTGTTACAAAGGGTGCCCCGGGTGAAGCCAGCGGACCGCGGAATATTAATGCGAAGGAGAGCGCCGAAGCGGCGGACGCAGATTACATAAAACCGACCGGAGCGGAGACCTGCTCGGAATGCGCAAAATTAAAAGCGAGCGCCCTGTCCCTGTCCTTTGAGCGCAAGACATCGGCCCGACATTAATCTGCACAACAACGCTGGTATAATGCGGCGCATCGCTGCGCACCGAGATTTACAAGAAAAACTGAGGCCACTGCGCCGTCACTTTAAGGAAAAATCACGTTTCCGGAAAACTTACTGTGCAAACATCACACCATCCCTGAAGTGGCACGAGAAGTTGCGGCTTACCTGCGAAAAAGAGAGAAAAAAACTGAGATAAGCAAAGTTAATCAGGAAGTGCTAATAATAAATACAAACTCGTATCTGCAAATTAGTACAATATGTGATCAAAAGTACCCGGACACCAGTAAAAACATACGTTTTTCATATTAACTGCATTGTGCTGCCACCTACTGCCAGGTACTCCATATCAGCGACCTCAGTAGTCATTTGACATCGCGGGAGAGCAGAATGGGGCGCTCCGTGGAACTCACGGACTTCGAACGTGGTCAGGTGCTTGGTTGTCACTTGTGTCATACGTCTATACGCGCGATTTCCACACTCCTAAACATCCCTAGGTCCACTGTTTCCGATGTAATAGTGAAGTGGAAACGTGAAGAGACACGTACAGCACAAAAGCGTACAGGCCGACCTCGTCTTTTGACTGACAGAGATCTCCGACAGTTGGAGAAGGTCGTAATGTGTAATAGGCAGACATCTATCCAGACCATGGCACAGGAATTCCACACTGCATCAGGATCCACTCCACGTACTGTGGCAGTGGGTCTTGATGCAGTTTAGAATTCCTGTGCCATGGTCTGGATAGATGTCTGCCTATTACACAATACGACCTTCTCCAACTGTCGGAGATCTCTGTCAGTCCACAGACGAGGTCGGCCTGTACGCTTTTGTGCTGTACGTGTCCCTTACGTGCAATGGATCCTGATGCAGTTTGGTATTCCTGTGTGATGGTCTGGATAGATGTCTGCCTATTACACATTACTACCTTCTCTAACTGTCAGAGATCTCTGTCAGTCAACAGACGAGGTCGGCCTGTACTCTTTTGTGTTGTACGTGTCCCTTCACGTTTCCACTTTGGCAGTTAGACGGGAGGTGAGAAAACTTGGATTTCATGTTCGAGCGGCTGCTCATAAGCCACACATCACGCCTGTACATGCCAAATGACGCCTCGCTTGGTGTAAGGAGCGTAGACATTGGACGATTGAACAGTGTAAAAACATTATGTGGAGTGACGAATCACGGTGCACAATGTGGCGATCCAATGGCAGTGTGTGGGTATGGCGAATGCCCGGTGAACGTCATCTGCCAGCGTGTGTGGTGCCAACAGTAAAGTTCGGAGGCGGTAGTGTTATGGTGTGGTCGTCTTTTCACCACTTGTTGTTTTGCGTGGCACAATCACAGGTCAGGCCTACATTGATGTTTTAAGCACCTTCTTGCTTCCAATTGTTGAAGAGCAATTCCGGGATGGCGATTGCATCTTTCAACACGATTGAGGTCTGTTCATAATGCACGGCCTGTGACAGAGTGGTCACACGACAATAACATCCCTGTAATGGACTGGCCTGTACAGAGTCCTAACCTGCGTCCTACAGAAAACCTTTGGGATGTTTTGGAACACCGATTTCGTGCCAGGCGTCATCGACTGACATCGACACCTCTCCTCAGAACAGCACCCCGTGAAGGATGGGCTGCCATTCCGCAAGAAACCTTCCAGCACCCGATTGAACGTATGCTTGCGACAGTGGAAGCTGTCATCAAGGCTATGGGTGCGCCAACACCATACTGAATTCCAGCGTTACCGATGGAGGGCGCCACGAATTTGTACGTCATTTTCAGCCAGGTGTCCGGATACTTTGGATCACATAGTGTATCTTGCATCTATCACAGACAGTAATAATACTGTGTAACTTTGCATTCCATGACCAGCTCTTTATGATATTACAGAAATTTTTCTTCTGATTTATCTTGTAGATAAGCAGATATAGGGTGAGTGAACTGCTCCTATGTTGGAACCCGCACTACGTCTGTATCAGGAACGGTATCCAGACAGGACACAGCCACGTAATCGCTACAAATTCCCTCTCAGAGCTTTGGGCGTCTGTTAGAAAACGGAATATTACTGTAAAAAAATGAGGGAGGATTCCCCATGAATTGCACGGTATTTTTCTGCCATACTTACCGAAATGTCTCCAATCTTTCCTTGTATAGTTAGCAGTGCAGTCATACGGATTTTGGATCTCTCTGATTGTTTATTCACTTTATAGTATTGTATCTTTCGTAAATGATTCAAAAACTCTGCCTTATAAAGTGATTCACCATCGGAAACAACGAAATTGACAGGAGATATCAAAATGGGAAGTGTGGAAGTTACAACTTTTCACTATATAACCTCTGAACCATTCACGAAAGATTAAGTGCTACAAATGATATAAACTTACAGAGACATCCAAAATCTGTATGACTACATCTCTAGTTACATAAAGAAAGACTGGAGGCACGAGGGTAAGCATAGCAGAAGTAAGGCATGTTGTGATCCAAAAATACCCTGTAATTCATGGCCGATTGTCACTTGTATTTCTCATAGTATGATTCCGTTTGCCAACAGTAGCCGAAAGCTCTGAGAAAGAGCTTATATCGACTACGGGGCTGTTGTCTGTCTGGATACGGTTCCTGATACAGATGTAGTGTGAGATGCACAAACAATTAGGTAGGTGCAGCTAAGTCACTATATATGTGTTGCAGTAAAAATCGATTTATAGTTAGACCGCGTTTTCTTTATTACAACTACACTGCTGGCCACCGTAAATGCAACACCAAGAAAGACAAGAGGTAGCACAACAAAATTTATTTTGTAGATAACATCTTGACCAAGTATCAAATGATTACGTTTACAGACGTCTGTGACATGTGGTTCCTGCCAGAATCAGTAGCCAGAGTAGCCGCCATTGTTGGAGATCACCGCTGCCACACGTCTCGGCATTGAGTCAAAGAGACGTTGGATGTGTTCCTGGGGTACAGCAGCCTAAGCAGCTTCCACACGTTGCCAAAGATCATCTGGTGTGGCAGCTGGGGATGTAATCTGGGTCACTCGTTGAGCAACCATGGACCACATGTTTTCTATCGGCGAAAGATCCGGAGAGCGAGCCGGCCAGGGTAGCACTTCAATCTGGTTATTGACGAAGAACCTTTGGACAACGCGTGCCACGTGTGGTCGCGCATTATCCTGTTGAAATATGGCTGTGGCCGAGCCCTGAAGGTAAGGAAGGACAACTGGCTCCAGCACCTCGGATATGTAGTGCCGGCTATTTAAAGTACCGGCAATGCGTACTAGAGGCGTGCGAGAGTAATATCCAATACCGCCCCATACCATAATACCCGGTGCAAGACCAGTGTGGCGGTGCATAATGCAGCTGTCCAGCATCCTCTCTCCACGGTGTCTCCACACTCGAATCCGACCATCGTGGTGCTGCAGACAGAAGCATGCCTCGTCAGTAAAGACAACGTCATTCCATTCTGCCGTCCACATCCGTCTGTCATCACACCATTGGCGACGGAGACGTCTGTGGTTCTGCGTCAATGGTAGACGAAGCAATGCACGTCTTGCGGACAGACCACTCTGCTGTAAACGGCGTCGAATGGTACGCGCAGACACTGGATGATGCGTTACAGACGCAATGTGCTGTGCTATGGTTCGGGATGTCACTGAGCAATCCGTCACTGCCATGAGCACAATTTGCCTATCAGCACGTGCAGTGCTGCACCGAGGTGAATGCGATCGACCACGTCGGTCCGTCGTACCCTCCTGCATCCAACGGTCACATATCCGCATTACAGTTGTTTGGTTTCGTCCAACACGACTAGCGATTTCTCTGTATGATAATCTACAATCTCGGTAAGCCACTATCCTTCCTCTGTCGAACTCGGATACTTGGTCAAACGATGTTCGCTGTTGTCTACGAGGCATAACTGATCGTCTTGTGAAACAACCACAAGGTAAACACACGTGCCGAACGTACACTCGTCGAAATCGCAAAGCCTTAAATGGCGCTATGAGGTGGCGCCACAGGCGCGCGTAATGTGCGTCTGCGCTGAAATTCTAATCAGTTTCATATCGCTGCAAACCCATGGTGTAAATTTCACTTGATTCGGATGCTTCCTTCAGAGTGTTGCATTTACGGTGGCCAGCAGTGTAGTTTATACTGGATTTCCTGTCTATAACTAAAATTTACTGCTATACTTGTTTCAGTTTTAGGTAAAACTAATTTCAGCTTAGAACATTAGATAAAATTAGTTTCAGCTAGAAAAATTTGTTTAGGGGAATAATTAAATCAAATGATTCGGATTACAAAACGTTTGTAGTATTGAATAAATACAATCATGCACTAAAGGAACGTTTTTAAAGAACATTTCAACCCATTTCAACAGTATTAATTTTAAAAAAAGCGAAATGAAAGTAATCGTACAATAAAAATACATTAATTAGTCTGACACGTTTAAGAAAAGTAACTTTATAATGGCAGACATAAATGAAGAAACGCGATGAAAAGAATGATTTTTGAAAGTGATATTACAGAATGATGAAGACGAAAAAATAAACAAATAAATAAATAAAATAAAAAGGGAACCACTACAATGTGATATCAAAAGGAAACTTAACGTTAAATCGACCATTAGTTTTCTGTAAATTTCTTTTGACAGCACTCTTAGTGGATTTCTGTAAGAGTCTTTTTAAAAAATCACGTTTTCCTCGCGTCTCGTCATTTGGCTCTGGCATGAAAATGCATACCAGTCGACGTAATACTGCTTACTGAGTGGGTGTGCGTAGGAGGGCGGCGTGTTTACGGGCTGCCCCAGCCCGATTCGAGCGACGCCCTTCCACCAATCGGAATCATTCTAACGCGTCACGTGTAGGCTAAATAATCTTGACCTTGGTCGAAATAGTTTTAACTCATTCATTTCGTTAAAATGCTTTTCCTCTAGTTAAAACCAATTTCAAAAGACATTCATTTTTGACCATCTGTGAATTCTGCTTTCAGGAAAGGTATTCAGTATAATCTAGTTTTAACTAGTCACAACCAGTTAAAACTAAAAACAGCTTTTTACTATGACATGTATTCGAGGGGACTGCAAAAAGCAAGTTACACATTATTACGGCAGGTCAAAGTTACTTTTCCTTAATGCTGCTCTATACTTGAATGTGACGCAGATACAAGGCACTATTTTTCAACACAGTCGCCAAGTCTCTGTATAAACAACGGTCGGAACGATCTACCAGTCGTTCAATTCCTTGACAATAAAAATCCGGTATTTTGTCACGCAGCTACTCGAGAACCGCTGAGTGAACGTCCTCATAGTTGGAAAATTTCCTTCCCGTCAGATGTTCTTTCAGCTGGGGGAAAAGCTGGATGCTGCGTGCTGCAATAATCTTCCTTAGTACCCGAGCGTTATCATCCACGTATATGCGACCTCGGTCAAATTAACTCCTGAATTTCACGGTGAATCTAAGTGCAGTTTAGACGTTATGCCTACAAGAATAGTACTGTCCAGCGTACTTCAACTTTGGAGTACGTTTCCAGTTGCCGCACCACTTCACTCCCACACTGTGATGCACCTGTTAACCCGTACCGCAGCACAACTGCGTGTGCTGGAAACTCGGAACGTGTACTCTCTTCTAACAATGCGCCAATCTTGTGGCCCAATGGTCCTACTGTGGATCGACAAGTACCACATATTTTCTGAAGTCACTATTAGGACTGCTGATATTTTTAAAAACATTCGGTGTCCGATATATCGATATTTTTGAAAAATCGTTATCGGTTCTATACATATCGATGAAAAGGGGACACAATGAAGGTAAAATTATCGACATATTAGCAGATAAAATATCGGTTGCACATTGTAAATATATTGTCGGTTTTGGATTTGTATATCAAAGTATTGATTTATTATTAGATATTCTACACATCAAGAAGTTAGCCGTCTGCCTATCCCCCTTACAGCAAGAACTGAAAGAAAGGCACTTAATTTGAAAATCTGTAAATTAATAATTGGACTTGATTCAAACGAAAAGCCTATATTTACAATACTTTTTTGGTCTACTGTTGTGTTGTTGATTAACAACTATGTGCATGGTACACGGTCATGCAATATTTCATTGCAGTTAACCTCTCATACCGTATTCTCTTAATCTGTCACTGGCTACATGCCGAAATAAATCTTTTTCACCCTGGTGTAGGAAAACCGCGTGGTGAAGCTAAACGGTGTAATTTCTGTTGGTGGTGCCGAGCGCCGATAACGTCAGGATTTCCCGTCACACGTCTCCACCCACTGCAAAGACCGGTGTTGTTGCTTAGATTTTTGTTCATAATTTTCAGAAACTGTGTTTGAAGTATGCCAAAGAGAAGGAATAGCACACTAGTTGCGTTAAAAATTGTTTTTCAACGCAGATAGTGTGTTATTTCTTCACATCGGAAATATTGTTATTCCATTCACACCGCAACCCTCCAGTTCAATCGGACTTCTTCTTGCTTCACACAGTCAGAGAGAAAGACTGGACAAGATGAAAGCTCGGAAAGTAGCAAGACTCCTTCACACAGTGAAAGTAAAATTATGTTCTACTACAATTTCAAAAGAATAATTTCAAATACTCACCGAAAACAATGTAAAATAAAAATGTCGGCACTGGATATTGCCATTGTGATTCCGACATATCGATATTTCGGGGAAGAAAATATTGCCGATATAAATCGATATTTTTTGGAGCATATATCGATATTTTAGTAACAGATCAAGTCATTATATACACAAAATGAGCTATCAGTTGCTACACTAGGAGGAAAGTGTAAGTCTTTCAGTCCTTGTCTTGTATCTTCATGGGTATCCTTAGAAAAACTATTTACAGTTAACACTGCAATGTACGCAGTACATGGTTTACAAATAATAATTATTAATGTAGTAATAATACTTTTTGTAATGAACCTAATTATTATTGTGATGTCCTTCCTATTAACACCGAGTGAGGTATATTCCTCATAATGCAGCGTTCTTGCCGAATGAGTGTAATGATTTACTGACGGAAAAATACGGTACAGGAGGAAAAATCTGGTCTAGAGTTTAACTAATCCAGCGACGAGCAATAAATGGTAAGCACATTTAGCAGAAGAGATGGAATAGGGAGATAAAAAGAAATAGAAATAGTCAGAATAGCGAAAGCAGAGAGAGTGTTTTCAATGTAATAGAGATATGGCTCGTAATAATAAGCGGTAATCAGCTAGACTGTGCCCACAAGGAAACTACACCAATGAAAACAATAAAGGGATGTGGAGCTATGCCGACTCCACTGCAATGGCTAGCTGCAATATGGTTGCCGGTTCAGGGTTCTTAGCTCGAACCGCGCGATCGATGTATTTCGACAGATTCTCGATTGGGTTGAAATCTGGGGATTTTGGTGGCCAAGTGAATACGGTAAACTCATCCTGATGCCATTCGCACCACGCACGTACACGGCGAGCTGTGTGACACGCTGCATTGCCCTGCCGGTAGATGCCATCATGCCGAGGGACAATAAACTGCACGTGTCGTGGAGATAATCCGCAAAGATAGAGGCATATTTGTGTTGATCAAATGCGCTTACCAGAACAGCAAGATAACCGAGGGAATGGCACGAAAATACTCTCCAGACCATAACGCTCCCTCCTCCAGCTTGGATCCTTTCGACGGTAGAACGACCAGCTGCCCAATGGAGCAAAAAACGTGATTCACTTGAGAAGACCACCTGCCGCCAGTCGATGGACATGCAGTCGCGGTATTGGTGTGGAAATTTCAGCTGATGAACAGCAGTCAGCTTGGGTGCACGAACCAGGCGTCTGCTGCGGAGATCCGTACGCAGCGACGTCCGCTTAGCGGTCGTTGAGGAGACACTGTTGATAGCTCCTCGCTTCATTTGGGCAGTCAGTTGCTCAACAGTTGCACTTCTGTTCTCCTGTACATGTCTCCGCAGTAGTTGACGATGATGATGATGATGATGATGTTTGGTTTGTGGGGCGCTCAACTGCGCGGTTATCAGCGCCCGTACATATTCCCAACTTCGCGCAGTCCAATCCCGTCACTTTCATGAATGATGATGAAATGATGAGAACAACACAAACACCGAGTCATCTCGAGGCAGGTGAAAATCCCTGACCCCGCCGGGAATCGAACCCGGGACCCCATGCTCGGGAAGCGAGATCCGTAGTAGTCTTTCACCCGTGTCATATATGTCCCGTGGTGCATCGCACTTGTCACGGCGCCGGTTTTGGATAGTGGCATTTTGCTATGCATTGTGTGTATTGTGTATCAAACTGGGGACCTAGAAACGACGGAGAGGCTTCGTTCCGCTGTAGTCCTCAGTGGTTCACAACCCCACAACAGGCCACAGCATTCCACCCACCCCACCGCCGCCCCACACCGAACCTAGGGTTATTGTGCGGTTCGGCCCCCAGTGGAACCCCTCTGGGTACTTTTCATACCAGATGAGTATAACCTCAAATGTTTGCGTGCTAGAGTGATTATGGTGCACGCGTATGTGGAGAGAGTGTTTGCGCAGCAATTGCCGACATAGTTTAACTGAGGCGGAATAAGGGGAACCATCCCGCATTCGCCGAGGCATCCACAGACTGACTGGCACACCGGACCTCGACACTAATCCGCCGGGCGGATTCGTGCCGGAGACTGGCACGCCTACCTGCTCGGGAAGCAGCGCGTTAGAGTGTCATCCATGGTATACTTTAACCACAGAAGCAGGCGAACAATTTACTACACTATCGGTTTCGGAAATACTTCCACCCTTGGCCGGAAAGCCAATGATCGTGCCCTTTCGGCATGAGGTAAATCGCTCCGTTTCCGTATTGACAACGACTGCTTTGTTCAAACAAATTTCGGACTTGCAGTCGGTCGTCGTTCAATACTTCGCACGATATTTCAAGTGGGCACCTGCCAGTCATCTTCAGGTGAGCCGCAATATATAGCGTACTGTAACTCTTCTGCGCATGCGTCGAAAACTCGCTGGTGGAATAGCAGAACTCAGTCGCCCTCTGCGTTGCTGTTTGCCTCGGCCATTGACGCACTCTGTCGTCTTCGATTTGAGCAAATCGTGGAGATGATGGGATTCCATGCACTGTCCAGCTGGTAGCCGCTGTCACGGTTTAACAGATTTTCCGCCAGTCGTATTTCTAGGGATTCTTTAATAATGGAGTCCCAGAAAGACGTTGTTATGGACAAAATCATTGTTTACTCATACTCCATTGAATGTCCAGTAGAAATACAATGTTCAGCAATAGCGGACTTGCTTGGCTGCAAAAGGCGGGTGTAACGTTGATGCTCAGTGCAGCGATCTTTCACGGTGCGTGTGGTTTGACCTATGTAAGCCATACCACATTGGCACGGTATCTTGTAAATTTCGGCCTTTCGTAGTAACAGATTGTCCTTAACTGATCACACAAGGTCCGCAATCTTCGATGGTGGGCCGAAAACCACTTTTAACTAAAATTTTCGGAGCATTCTTGCTATTTTAAACGAAGTGTTGCCTACGAAAAGAAGAAAAGCTAAATATTGTTCCGGCATGTTCTCCTCTTTGTTCACTTCCCGCTTCTTAGTTTTAACTGTTAGCGCCGTGTTAATCTGCCGGATGGAATACCCATTTTCGGTGAATACTGTCCTTAGATGGGCGAGTTCTTGAGGTAAGCTATGTAGATCTGAGACAGTATGAGCTCTATGAACAAGCGTTTTAAGCAAACTCATGGTTTGCGATGGGTGATGGCAACTCGATGCTTGCAGGTACAAATCAGTATGAGTGGGTTTCCAGTAAACTGAATGCCCTAGAGAACCATCATTCTTCCTTCGAACCAGGACATCCAAGAAAGGCAAACAACCATCTTTCTCTATTTCCATGGTGAACCGGATATTGCTATGAATGGAGTTGAGGTGATGTAGGAACTCCATTAATGCGCAGAATAGTTACAGTACGCTAAATATTGCGGAACGAAGGACGTTTTCGCCAGTCTGCGACGGCTCACCTGAAGATGACTGGCAGGTGCTCAGTTGAAATATCGTGCGAAGTATTGAACGACGACCGGCTGCAAGCTCGAAATTTGTTTGAACAGTCAATTCGCCGGGAAAATTTTAAAATTCACAACGACTGCATTGTTGTCCTTGTTCCCAAGTCACGCATATACACCCTGCAGTGGTAGCGCTGTCACTTGCCGTCTGTGAGTGGTTACTGCACGTTGATATCGAACATAGGCGGTGGTCACATTTATGTGACTGGACCGTGTACCTGTTGTCAGGTACATGCCAACATTTCAAAGGCAGTATGCGTAGGAACTCAGCAGCTGGGAGAATAGATTTCGACTCCCAGTGTGACAAACATTTTCAACTGCCAGAACACACTGAAAAAAAAAATGTCTTTTACATTCTGCTTTATGAGGAACTTGGCGAAATTTTGAGGCAACGACACAGTTTGTTACTGCCAGAATCGATTAGATCTGGTGGTTCCCCTCCGTGGAAGTACAGCAACGATATCCGCGAAAGAGGACAACAGGATGTGGGAGAGGCAGAGAGTGGATGCGGAAGGGCGGACTGCGGGGGAGGGGAGGATGAGCAGACGGCGGCAATTGCGAGAGAGGACAGGTGGAGAGCCGTCGCTGGCGGCAGATGCCAGCACACAAAGGGCGGTCAGCGCGGTTAATCACCGCCTGTCTGCGCTGCCTGGGGAGCGAGGCGGCGCGCCGGGCCCGCGCTTGCCGGCGCTTCTCCTGGCGCGAGGCCGCCTCGCAGCTGGAGGCGAGATTGGCGACCTCGGCTGTGAGCTGCAGTAGCTGCTTAGCGCTCCGCTATGCGCTGTGTGGATGTCCTGAAGTTCGGTTTGTCGCCTGTAGAAAGCGCCTATATGCACTTGACATATACGCTGGGCTCTTCAGTTGTGGCTAAGTGCGATGATCTCTCTAGTCAGGAATGTTCTTTTTTTGGCCGGGTTTAGTGAGAATCTGCGAAATTTGGAATGTTGGCAGGTGAAATAATTGGAGTGCACTGCCGTCTGGTCGACTAGAGGACTGAGTTAACGAAACAAAATGGGTCACTGAGATCAAATTGACAGTTAGAACAAGCGCTAAAGAGTCAGTATTGAAAGGCGTTTGTTTAAGACACCTTTCATGGTGTAATTTCTTGTACCGATTAACTTGCCCAATTTAATTCAGCACATTGCTTTTCTGGTGCTTGTTTAACACACAGGGTGCTCTAAACTTCCCCTTAAAAACTTCCAGGACTTGTAGAGGGGGCTGAGTAGATAATATTTTGGACTGGAGCCATTCCGGAACGTACCGCTTCCGTGCTACAGGCATTTGAAAACATGTTTGTAACGAGACCACTTTCACAAGTAATTTACAGGCGTGACCTAGTACATTACTTCTGTTACAATACCACTTATTAATAACCAAAGAAACAAAAAGGAAACATAAACAGTTTCGCAAATACTGTTGTTTACAGTTAAATTTAAACCGTTTTTGTCCTTTTCAAAGGACGTTTAGCATTCTGCTCCACTACAAGCGACGTTCATCTACATCTACATCATACTCCGCAAGCCACCTAATGGCGTGTGGCGGAGGGTACTTTCACTACCACTGTCTGATCCCTCCAACTCTGTTCCACTCGCGAATAGTGCGTGGGAAGAATGATTGTTGGTAAGCCTTGGCTCTAATTTCTCGAATCTCCTCCTCGTGGTCAATACGCGAAAAGTATGGGTGTGTGTGAGTGGGAGAGGGAGGGGGGGGGGGGAAGTAATATATTCTCCGACTCCTCCTGGAAAGAGCTGTCCCGAAATTTCAAGAGTAAATCCCTCAGTGATCCACAACACCTCTCCTGTAACGCCTGCCAGTGAAGTTTGTTTAGCATCTCCTTAACGCTCTCTCGCCAGCTAAACGATCCTGTGACGAAACGCGCCGCTCTTCGTTGGATCTTCTCTAACTCCTCTATCAGTCCTACCTGATAGGTATCCCAGATAAATGAAAAATATTCAAGAATCGGGCGGACAAGCGCCTTATAAGCCACTTCTTTGGTGAACGAGCTACATTTCCTTAAAATTCTTCCGATGAATCTGAGTCTCGTATCTACTCTTCCCACTATCTATTTTATATGGTCATTCCACTTAAGGTCGCTCTGGATAGTCACGCCTATCCTCCAGCCTCCAGCTGTTTGTCATCAATGGTGTAGCTGTACAGTAGCGGATTTCTTTTCCTGTGTATGCGCAATATGTTACATTTATTTACGTTCAGGGTTAACTGCCAGAACCTGCACCATTTATCAATTCTCTGCAGGTCGTTCTGCAAATTCTTACTATCTTCTGGCGTTGCTACTTTGGTATAGACAACTGCATCATCTGCGAATAGCCTTAAAGAGCATCCGACGCTTTCCACTAGATAATTTATATATACTGTAAACAGCAACGGGCCTTTCACACTTCCCTGTGGTACTCCGGATATTACCTTTACACCTGTCGATTTGGTTCCGTTAAGAGCGACGTGTTGAGTTCTATTTTCGAGAAACTCTTGAATCCAATAGCAGGTCTGCTCCGATACACGGCCAGCTCGTATTTTTTTTATTAAACGGCAATGCGGGACGGTGTCAAATGCCTTACTGAAATCAAGGAACACGGATATCAGCCTGAGCGCCGTTGTCCACTGCGCTGTGGATCTCATGGTTTCGCAGGATCTCTGTTTGCGGAATCCTTGTTGATTTTTATACAGGAGATGTTCATTTTCCAAAAAAATTATAATTCCTGAGCATAAAACATGTTCCATAATTCTACAACGAATTGACGTCAGCGATATAGGTCGACAACTGTGTGGATCTGTCTTACAGTCTTTCTTAAAAACGGGAAGACTTGCACTTTTGTCTAGTCGTTGGGTACCTTTCGTTGCTCGAGCGATCTACGAAAAATTACTGCTAGAGGAGCAGCAAGTTCTTTCGCATAATCCTTATAGAATCTTATAGGTATCTCATCTGGCCCTGAAACGTTTCCACTACTAAGCCATCGTAGCTGTTTTACAATTCCGCGATCGGTTATCTCAATATCTGATATTTCGATGTTCGTACGACATCGATGTGGAGACCACCGAATTCGGTGCACGCATTGTACCTACAAATGATATTCGTCCGAATGAACGTGATGCAGTAAGGCCTCTTCCAATTCAGGTGGGCGGCGCATCCTTGGAGCACCACAACACGCCTGCTAAAGGTGAAGGTACCCATTTCTCGAAGCCGTTGCGCAATTGTGGCGATATGGGTATGCGATGGCGCCGGAATTTGTGGATAACTATCTAGGTAAAGATGACGAGCAGCTCTCTCATTACGTCGAGCTTCGCCTCACAGAGGACCATGTCGATGTATTCTGGAAACGTATACTCAGAAACCATGGGTGAAAGAAGAAATACTTCAGTTGATTGATGAAAGGAGGAAGTACAAACATGTTCCGGGAAAATCAGGAATATAGAAATACAAGTCGCTGAGGAATGAAATAAATAGGAAGTGCAGGGAAGCTAAGACGAAATGGCTGCAGGAAAAATGTGAAGACATCGAAAAAGATATGATTGTCGGAAGGACAGACTCAGCATACAGGAAAGTCAAAACAACCTTTGGTGACATTAAAAGCAACGGTGGTAACACTAAGAGTGCAACGGGAATTCCACTGTTAAATGCGGAGGAGAGAGCAGATAGGTGGAAAGACTACATTGAAAGCCTCTATGAGGGTGAAGATTTGTCTGATGTGATAGAAGAAGAAACAGGAGTCGATTTAGAAGAGATAGGGGATCCAGTATTAGAATCGGAATTTAAAATAGCTTTGGAGGACTTACGGTCAAATAAGGCAGAAGGGATAGATGACATTCCATCAGAAGTTCCAAAATCATTGGGGGAAGTGTCAACAAAACGTCTATTCACGTTGGTGTGTAGAATATATGAGTCTGGCGATATACCATCTGACTTTCGGAAAAGCATCATCCACACAATTCCGAAGACGGCAAGAGCTGACAAGTGCGAGAATTATCGCACAATCAGCTTAACAGCTCGTGCATCGAAGCTGCTTACAAGAATAGTATACAGAAGAATGGAAAAGAAAATTGAGAATGCGCTAGGTGACGATCAGTTTGGCTTTAGGAAAAGTAAAGGGACGTGAGAGACAATTCTGACGTTACGGCTAATAATGGAAGCAAGGCTAAAGAAAAATCAAGACACTTTCATAGGATTTGTCGACCTGGAAAAAGCGTTCGACAATATAAAATGGTGCAAGCTGTTCGAGATTCAGAAAAAAGTAGGGGTAAGCTATAGGGAGAGACGGGTCATATACAATATGTACAACAACCAAGAGGGAATAATAAGGGTGGACGATCAAGAACGAAGTGCTCGTATTAAGAAGGGTGTAAGAGAAAGCTGTAGCCTTTCGCCCCTACTCTTCAATCTGTACACCGAGGAAGCAATGATGGAAATAAAAGAAAGGTTCAGGAGTGGAATTAAATTACAATGATACGATTCGCTGATGACATTGCTATCCTGAGTGAAAGTGAAGAAGAATGAAATGATCTGCTGAACGGAATGAACAGTCTAATGAGTACACAGTATGGTTTGAGAGTAAATCGGAGAAAGACGAAGGTAATGAGAAGTAGTAGAAATGAGAACAGCGAGAAACTTAACATCAGGATTGATGGTCACGAAGTCAATGAAGTTAAGGAATTCTGCTACCTAGGCAGTAAAATAACCAATGACGGACGGAGCAAGTAGGACATCAAAAGCAGACTCGCTATGGCAAAAAAGGCATTTCTGGTCAAGAGAAGTCTACTAATATCAAATACCGGCCTTAATTTGAGGAAGAAATATCTGAAGATGTACGTCTGGAGTACAGCATTGTATGGTAGTGAAACATGGACTGTGGGAAAACCGGAACAGAAGAGAATCGAAGCATTTGAGATGTGGTGCTATAGACGAATGTTGAAAATTAGGTGGACTGATAAGGTAAGGAATGAGGAGGTTCTACGCAGAATCAGAGAAGAAAGGAATATGTGGAAAACACTGATAAGGAGAAGGGACAGGATGATAGGACATCTGCTAAGACATGAGGGAATGACTTCCATGGTACTAGAGGGAGCTGTAGAGGGCAAAAACTGTAGAGGAAGACAGAGATTGGAATACGTCAAGCAAATAATTGAGGACGTAGGTTGCAAGTGCTACTCTGAGATGAAGAGGTTAGCACAGGAAAGGAATTCGTGGCGGGCCGCATCAAACCAGTCAGTACACTGATGAAAAAAAAAAAAAAAAAACAAAAAAAAAATACTCACCCATGTTGCTCTAACTCTCACAGATACGTGAATGAGACTCGAACCAGGTCAGAGAAGTAGGGTAGACGTCAAAGGACTTACGCCGATCCGATGTACGATGTAACAACCCCCCCCCCCCCCGCCCTTCCTCATGACTATCCTGTTCCATACCTACCTACCAAATACGTTTTCAAATGGACGTTTCCAGAGATCGGTTCCAATTCAAAATATTGTCTACTCAGTCCGCTCTACTAGTTCTAGAAGGTTGTAAGCGGAAGTTTAGAGCACTCATGCCTGGGAGAAGGGCTGCGGAGGAAACCACCTCTATTGATTTCATTTCTTTCATTGTTTCACATCATAATGCTCAAATGTGTGTGAAATCTTACGGGACTTAACTGCTAAGGTCATCAGCCCCCAAGCTTAGACACTACTTAACCTAAATTATCCTAAGGACTAACACACACACCCATGCCCGAGGGAGGACTCGAACCTCCGCCGGGACCAGCCGCACAAAATGGTTCAAATGGCTCTGAGCACTATGGGACTTAACATCTATGGTCATTAGTCCCCTAGAACTTAGAACTACTTAAACCTAACTAAACTAAGGACATCACACAACACCCAGTCATCACGAGGCAGAGAAAATCCCTGACCCCCGCCGGGAGTCGAACCCGGAAACCCCGGCGCGGGAAGCGAGAACGCTACCGCACGACCACGAGCTGCGGACCCAGCCGCACAGTCCATGACTGATTTCACATCAGCATCCCATCTTACCCTTTACCCGTAACTCTAATCATGGAATATATGTGTGAGTGTTTAGAGTTTAGGGGCGCTCAACGGCGAGGTCATCAGCGCCCTTACAAATATGAAAAGAAACGAATGTGGATAAGCATTCGTTTCTTTTCACATTTGTGACTGAATTGTAGTTGTATTTGAATTGTGATTCGTGCACGGATAGCCGAAGCGATTAAGATGACCGCTCGCGTAAAGCGGGAAATTCAGATTCGAGCCACAGTTCGGTGAAAATTTTCACCGTCATCATTCCAATATAAAGCCGATAGTGGGGTCATATTCGCAACTGCGAATACATTTCCTATTTGTCTTGACGGCTGTAGTCACTGCACGCATGTCCGAAGGAACATTGCGTCGTACTTCTTAATAACACGGACAATGCTATTTCATATCTTAGGAAACAGGTTGGACATATCACAGAACCTTAAAACTCTAACCACATTCGTTGGAATGTCACTTAGAATCGAAGGCAGATCTGGCGGAAAACATACCACTGTCTTCTGCTCATATAATAAAACACAAGCTACTAAAATGTGGAGCACAGTTATCTGTTCGTTGAATTCAGTTATCAAAGCTAGTTTGTGCGATGATCGGAAAAGAGGCGGCGGTGGGCCTGTTGTGTACCACTGTGGGGGCGAAGCCTCTCCGTCGTTTCTAGGTCCCCAGTTCCATACAATACAATACTTAATCTAATCATTTAATCTTCAGAATGATTCTGTGCACCGCGTTTCCAGCGTTTCTATTCTCTTCTTGTTTGAACCGAATTTTCCATGTTTCACTTCCAAACAACGCCACATTCCAGACAAGTTCCTCCAAACCGACCTCCTAACACATATTTATGTTTAGTGTTAGCAAATTTCTCTTTTTCAGAAACAGTTTTCTTGTTGTTGCCAATGTCGATGTTAGAACTCTCTTTCTTGAGCATCACCAGCTAGTTTCTTTTACCAAAATAGCAAAATGCATCAACTGCGTTCAATCTCTCATTTCCTAGTCTAATTTTATCAGTATCACCTGACTTACTTCGACTACATTCCCTTACTGCTCATTTAATATTGTTGACATTCATCTTATAACCTCTTTTCAGGATACTATCCATATTGTTCTATATATATTGGGAAATGTAATGGTCCGGTAAGATTTGCTCGAGGAACGCCTGAAGTAACTTTTACGGCTGAAGCTCTCTCGCCATTAAGAACAACGTGGTGTGTTGTATTTGCCAGGAACTCATCTGACCAGTCACGCACCTGGTCTGACATTCAGTACGCTCGAATTTTATTCATTGGTCTGTAGTGTGTGTTCTGTCGTTCAAAGGTCGCGGTGCAACTAGAAAGTCGGCAGTGCACATCTATATGAGAGACATTAGCCATATCTCGCTGCACTCCGCGACGACGAATGGGACAGGCTGAATAAGACACGTCCTCTCTCTCAGCGCGGCAGCACCCTCGCCACTAGGTCTCTAATCATGGAAGCCCTCGCCTCAGTTCGCAACCTCAGACGCAGCAGTCGGCATCATCGAACTGGATTAAAGTGTTATTCAGCGCTCAGATGGAAATGTAATTTTGTAAATGTTGAACATTGTACTTCAAGGGAAGAGTTTTGTTAATTGGCGCATCAACTGATGCTTTAACTGTCAACGACAGTTGTAAATTATGATGCACTTCTGTAACAGAGGATTGTATCAAGTTAAGCAAATCTTTTTATTTTCCGTGCAATAAAGTGAACTAATGTTTCATTTATTGTAGCTCCACTGAGGCATCTCCCAGAGCAATCAAAGAACCCACAGTTATGGCCAGACCATTGTATATTGACGGGAAAAAAATCGCAACACCAAGAAGGAGGTGTGCGACATAAAAAAAGGTGGCAGGCGTGTTTCTACATCAAATATGTCTATTCAGATTTCACGCCACTCGCCAGTAGCTTCATTATGAGGATGAAAATCAGGTTCGCTTTAAATAGATGCTGTAACGGTTGTGAGTGTTAATTACCTTTGAGACAGGACGAGGTAAGTTGGTGTTAGTCAAGAAAGACTTTTAGGTGTCAAAACCGCCATTATCAACACCTAACTGAGTTTGTACGAGGTCGTGTAATAGTGTTATGAGAAGCTGGATGTTCTTTCTGCGATATGCAGAAAAATTTGGCAGGTACATGGCCACTGTATGTGATTGCTGGCAGCAGTGGTCAGAAGAATGCACAATCGCAATAATACTCGGCTCTGGATGGCTACCTGGCACCACCGAGAGGGACGACCATTGTGTTCAACATATGGCTCTGGCGCATCGTACTGCATCTGCACGCAGCAGCGATTTGAGCAGCAGTTGCCACCACAATGACACAACGAACTGTTTCAAATGAGTTACTTGAAGGACATCACCGAGCCAGACACGCTTTAGCATGCATTCCACTGGCCCCAAACCACCACCATTTGCGACTTTAGTGATGTCAGTCGAGAACTCATCGGAGGGCAGGGTGGAGGTCTGTTGTGTTTCCTGATGAAAGCTGCTTCTGCCTCGGTGTCAGTGTCGGCCATGTGTTGGTTGGTAGGAGGCCAACCGAGGGCCTGCTCCCAACATGTTTGCGTGCTAGACAACTGGACCTACGCCTGGAATTATGGTCTGGGGTGCGATTTCGTATGACAGTTGGAGGACTCTTGTGGTTATCCCATGTTCCTTGACTGCAAATTTGTACGTCAGTATGGTGATTCCACCTGTTATGCTGCCGTTCATGAACACCACTTCTAGGGCTGTTTTCCAACTGGACAACGCTCACAGACATATCGCTGTTGTAGCCCAGCACGCTCTACGGATATATTACTTTAACCTGGTCTGTGACCAGATCACTGTCCAGTCGAAATACATAATGGGACATCATAGTTCGACAAATCCAGCGTTATCCATAATCAGCATTAACCGTCCCTGAACTGACCAACCAAGTGCACCAGGTATGGAACTCTGTTCCGCAAACTGACATCCGGTGCCTACACAACATAATGAACGCACGTTTGCAGTCTTGCATTCAACGTTGTGGCCGTTACACCGGTTATTGATGTGCCAGCATTTTCACATTTGCAATGGCTTATCTCGCGCATACGTACCTGGAACTTGCAGTGTTAATAAAGTCAATATGTTACCTAGACAAAGGTATTCCCAAAATTTCATTACTCTACATTAATTATTTTTTGGGGCTGCGACTTTCTTCCGTCGTGTAATGTCGCCTCGTCGTAACTATGTAGAACTGTTTCGGACGCCTTGTGGAAGCTAATGGACAAGGATGCCGGTATCGACTACTTCAGCTTCCGAAATAATGGTGAAATGGTGGTGGTAAACTGTGCTTTCCACTATATTCCCCGGCACTGACATCAGCACTAGGGTCTGGCGATGTGCGCGTCTTTCTCTGCGGCCGTTTCGATTTCAACGTGCCGGCAAAGACGCGGCGAATTCGATGAAGTCGACAGCGCGGCGTGGCGTGGTGCTACGGGGTCTTCGGCGCCAGCTTCTGGGATTACAGATAATCGCAGCGGTGCTAACCGGGAGGAGCCAGTGGATTGCAGCGCGCGGGCGTTAGCGGTAAGGGGAGGCAATGCGAGACTATGTGCGATCCGCGGCGTGTTTATCAGGCGGCGCAGATCCCCACCGCGAGCCGGCGCTCACGCTCGCCGTGTCTCTCATGCTGTCAGCCTCCACCCCCCCCCCCCCCAACCACTAACCTCCTCCAACCCCACCCCCCTATCCCCCCGCCAACCCAGCCCCTCCCACGCACGTGGCTGCTAATTGTCCAGCTGGCGGCGGCATGCCACATCAAAGGGCCGAGGGGCGAGGGCGAGGTGAGGTCGAGCCCTGGGCATATCTCACCCGCCGCTATGCTGTCACGGGAATTAGCCGTGATGAATTGTCGTCCGGCCGGCCTCTGCAACTGCCAGGTGATTGACAGATAAAGCCCCAGCTTCCTCCGGCCGCCGTGCGGATCCGCCGAGGTCGCAAAAGTCTGCGGCCGTCGTCTGTGCTGCGCTCCGGCTCAAAGCGCGCTGCGGCGAACGAAATACTTCCTCGACCTGCGTTGTCATCAGTGAAGTCGCAGGTGGCTGACTTCTGTCAGACATATTTATCACCAGTTCCACTGAGTATACTAATGTAGTGAACTACTGTTGTGTGCCATTAAGGAAATCGAGTAACCAGATCTCAAAGTATCGAAATCGGAAGATGTAACATCCCCAAGAAGGTGTTAAAGGGCTGTTACTATACAAGATATGCATAAATGGTGGGGTGGATAGCGTCGGAAATTCCGGAAGTATTCGCCGACGTATGACATACTTAAGTAGTACCATCAAATGGTTCAAATGTCTCTGAGCTCTATGGAACTTAACTGCTGAGGTCATCAGTTCCCTAGATCTTAGAGCTACTTAACTAACCTAAGGACATCACACACATCCATGCCCGAGGCAGGATTCAAAACTGCGACCGTAGCGGTCGCGCGGTTCCAGACTGTAGCGCCTAGAACCGCTCGGCCACCCCGGCCGGCCCGTACCATCAAGAATTGTTACGGGACCATCAGTGATAGCGAAATATGTATATGGTAAGGTCAGTAGCTTCAAAAGCTCCTTGATGCTATTCGTGAATGATGCAGTTGTACACAGGATCCCTCAAAAATAAGAAAAAATGCAGAAAGACCTGCAGAGTATCGAGACTTAGTCCAGGGTATCGGAGTTTATCCACAGAGCGAATTCTCTGCCTCACCAGGAAGATGAAGCTTCCAGAAAGCGAGGAGGAAACGAAATGAAACTTTATGGTTTGCGAGGGTGTGTCATGTTATTTCAGTGGCTATAAATTCCAGTCACATTCACAAAGAACTTAGCAGTACGAATTTACTTATCAGTATGATGCTGAATCTTCTCTGCCCTGGATGTATGCTTGGAAAAGATGTTGTAAAACGGTTGCATCCCCTGATGAGGCAAGCTGGCAGTCAACTGTTGTAACATAACGATCTTGTGGATACTGGCACTGCGACAGAATTGACATCCGAGTTGGTCCTACGCTTGTTATATCGGAGACAGATCTGAGAATCTTGCCGGCCATGGGAGTAACTCAACAACGCCCGCCCGGTTGCCCGTGCGGTCTAACGCACGGCTTTCCGTGCGGGAAGGAGCGCCTGGTCCCCGGCACGAATCCGCCCGGCGCATTTGTGTCGAGGTCCGGTGCACTGGCCAGTCTGTGGATGGTTTTTAGGCGGTTTTCCATCTGCCTCGGCGAATGCGGGCTGGTTCCCCTTATTCCGCCTCAGTTACACTATATCGGCGATTGCTGCGCAAACAAGTTTTCCACGTACGCGTACACCACCAAAACTCTGCCACGCAAACATAGGGGTTACACTCGTCTGGTGTGAGACGTTCCCTGGGGGGTCTACCGTAGGCCGAACCGCACAATAGCCCTGGGTTCGGTGTGCGGCGGCGGAGGGGTGAAATGGACCACTGCGGCTGCGGCGGGGACGGAGCCTCTCCGTCGTTTCTAGGTCCCCGGTTAACATACATACATACATACATACAACTCAACAACACGCAGACAGTTCATAGAGACATGTGTCATGGGTGGAAGAGTATTTTCCTGTTGAAAAATGATACCATTGTATGGTTCAAATGGTTCAAATGGCTCTGAGCACTATGGGACTCAACATCTTAGGTCATAAGTCCCCTAGAACTTAGAACTACTTAAACCTAACTAACCTAAGGACATCACACACATCCATGCCCGAGGCAGGATGCGAACCTGCGACCGTAGCAGTCCCGCGGTTCCGGACTGCAGCGCCAGAACCGTTAGACCACCGCGGCCGGCTACCGTTGTATGATCACATGAGGTAACACTTTAGCACGAGGAATGTTTGTGACGTACTGTTGTGCCGTGAGGATTCTCTCAATCACTAACAGTCTTGATGTGAAGTCATAGTAGGCGGCTCCCGTCACCATGACGCCTTGGGCAACACTGCTGTGCCTATCTACAACAATGGAGAGAAAAATGTGGCCTGTGCCCATGTCGCCGCCATACCCACTGACGATGGTCATCCGTGGCTGTGCAGAAACGTCATTCATCGCTGAAAACTAAGCGAAAACTTGCAACAGAGGTCACGGCACCACTACAGACCCAGCCGTTTGTGCTGTGGTGTTAACGGCGGCCTACGCATGCAATGGTAATTCCCTAGTCCTACTGTTGCTACTCTCAGATCAACGGTGGAGGATGACACAGAATTTTTCAGGAAGCCCATCGCTTGCTCTCGGATGGCAGGAGAATACGTGAAGGGCTTACGATGTGCGCAATGTACTAGACGGCTTTCCTGCCTTGCGGTGGTCAGAACTGGGAGGCTGGAATTTTGAAAACGAGTATATCCGCGCTCACGCTTCCATGCAGCCCAACATAGGGGCCACTGTCTCATCCGAACATCTGGATGTTTCACGAGTGAACCAGCCGGCCAAGTAGAGACTGATACTGTCGCTCCTTTCAAATCATCTGAATGTCAATCCTTGTGACGCTTGGTTACAAGGACTTCGGCCTTTCAATATGAAATGAAAACACCTGCAGCCGTAACTTATGCTGTTAATTTATTTACGCATCCAGTTTCATTGTTCCATTAACCCATCTTCAAGCCTCTTGACCAGCGTAAATGGAGAGGAATCGAATCTCGTGTCCACTCATAACAGGAGCCACTGTTACGTAACTGGGGTTCGTAGATCTCTGGTTTACACAACTCTGTCGCTTCATTCACTATCCGATGACTCCTGTTATGAGTGCTCTGGAGACTGCGTTGCATCCAATTTGCGTTGGTCAAGGGGCTTGAAGATGGTGTAATGAAACACCGAAACTGGTTGCATAAATAAATGAAATGCATAAGTGACAGCTGCAGGTTTTTTTGATGTTCATTTCGTTTCAAAATGTACTGCACAGTGATCACTCAACATCTGACGCTATTCGCGTGCCTTATGTACCCTAACAGTCTGGAGAACAAGACTGAACGTCAACAACACTAATGCTCTCTGTTGGCCTTTCTATCTCTCACAGAGATTTTCAACTCTATAATCATTTACATACCCAACTATAATGTGTACTTGCACGAAGTCACATTGACATCGGACCATGTTTTCTTGGTGTTTCACTGCTTTCTGCAGGCAGTGTTAACATGTGCGCATAAATGTGCGTAACGCCTCATTACTTCAAATGGCTCTGAGCACTATGGGACTTAACATCTATGGTCATCAGTCCCCTAGAACTTACAACTACTTAACCTAACTAACCTAAGGACATCACACAACATCCAGTCATCACGAGGCAGAGAAAATCCCTAACCCCGCCGGGAATCGAACCCGGGAACCCGGGCGTGGGAAGCGAGAACGCCACCACACGACCACGAGCTGCGGACATGCCTCATTACTGTTAGATTACAGTAGTGGCGGAAAAACACTGAGAACGGTAACAACCTTAAATTATGTACAAGTACCCGTACAGAATGACCTATTGTGGAAAGACCACAGCAAACTGTTGTACAAAAAACTGATGCTAGGTTGAAATTGATTCTAAGAATCTTATGGCAATGTAAATCGTTAAAGAAAGATGTGGCTTATGAAACACTAATTCGAATAATTCTTGAGTATTTGTCATCGGTATGGACATTCATCAGGATCGATTGAACGAAGAGTTTCGTCACGTGGTCGTTTAGTAAGTGTAGAGCGGATGCTGCTGAAATTCCGAGGCGTGGGTACGAAGATGACTTGGGCAACATAAAAATTCCTCTTACATACCTCTCGCGAAATGATCACGATGAGGAACTCAGACATTTGAGAAATCATACGGAAGTTTACTGACAATCGTTCTTCCCGCGAACCACTCACGAATGGAGCAGGGCCGGAGCAAAGTGATGATGGTATTCTCGGTAAATTGGCTTCTCAAGTACAGGTTTACATGTGTACGCTAACCAATAGCAAAGGAACAGTAAACACTTTAGGTTTTCCTGTCGTGGAACTTTCGGAACGTGGTCCACTCAGCTTCACGTGTCCAAATGGCTAGACGCTTGAATAAAGCGAGCAGCTGAAGTGGCGTTAAAATAAAAGGCTTGCACCAGCGTAATAGCCACATTAAAACGTTATTATTATACTCAATTCATCTGTTTCTTGCGCATTTTATGGAGCAAAAGTCATTTGGCTCGAATGACAAGCACGATCACTGACAGGAGGATCACACGGTGATCGGATTTTTGTAATCATTTATACTAGTGGCATGTGAAGTTCAGGACTCAAGTAGCGAGCGCCCAAAGCAGTTCGGTGCAAACTTTCGAAAGTTCTCGAGAAAATCAACTTCGAAGTTCTGCGAGCGCCTTAAATTCTCTAATGGTAGGACAATCTTCCACGGGCTGCGTAGCTCTTTCGGCAGCGTTCGAGAGCGGTGTTCGCTGGATATCTGACTCGCGTCTCTCTTCGGTCATTATATTTTCCTTTTCTTCTTCGTTCAGTTCGAATTCCTACGTCATTTAAACATAAGGTTGACCACATATGTGATAATTAACACATATCAAATTGCCTTTTTTCATAAAAACTGAATGTGAGATGAAGGAAAACGCGATACTAGAGAGCGTTTCTTTACGGAGAGAGTTAGCAGTACTTCTTATCTGTGCGAGTTCGCAAACTTTGCAGTGCGCGCGCTACTACCAGTTGACGACAATTACCGAAACCGGGATTCCATACCACTAGCCCGACGCTTACGCTAGTAGAAATACCTGCAGAGGGCGCCATAGCTGCTTTCGGTGAATTGCTCAACGGTTGGAAAGGATGCGGTATCTCTTACAAGGTACGGCTGCGGCTGTAGCAGCGTTTCAGCGTTCGTTGTCGAAACAGTAGATAAAGGGAAAGACACCCTATGCAGCGATATTTCGAGATGACGCATGAGATGCTACTGCATATTACGAGCAAATCCCCGCAGTAAATAATTTCCTCCGACCAACACCGCCAACGGTAATTCCTGAAGAAGCAACGCTATTACAATAAGTTTCACTATGCACTGCAACCGTTACACGAAAATCTTTAACGACAAATGAAGAGTTATTTATGTTTAAAAAATTAACATTTAACATGTGTTAATTAGCATATATCGTATAAATTTTGTGTTTCTATAATTTAAGTATTCGGACTAAACAAAAAAAAAAAAAAAAAAAAAAAACTGAAGAAAAACTGGAATGACCAAACGAAAATAGAGCCAGCAATCAGCGATTAGCACTCTACAGCGCTAACGATGTAACCAAGCCGCACGTCGAAAATTGTCCTATCTTTAGTAAATTAAAGTCGCTCGGAGAAGTTCAAAGTCGAATTCCTCGTGAATTTTGGGAAGTTACGTAGAAGCGTTTTAGTTGATTGATATTTGAGTTCTGAAATACACATAACCATAAATATTAAAAAATTGTCAAGTGCGAGTGGAAAACACACACTAGGGGTTCAAATGGTTCAAATGGCTCTGAGCACTATGCGACTTAACTTCTGAGGTCATCAGTCGCCTAGAACTTAGAACTAATTAAACCTAACTAACCTAAGGACATCACACACATCCATGCCCGCGGCAGGATTCGAACCTGCGACCGTAGCGGTCGCTCGGTTCCAGACTGTAGAGCCTAGAACCGCACGGCCACTCCGGCCGGCTCACACTAGGGGTCCGTACAGTCTTCATCATGTATACAGACGGATCATCCATTCCGGAATCGAGGATCTCAACGATCTTTGCCTGCTATCGACACTGGTACTCCCAAGAATGGTACTCCAAGGAGTTTCAAGACTTTCGAGAATGTTTTAATTTCAGGTTTCAACGTAACTGCAAATTAAAAGTTTTCTGATTTTGTCATTTGGTTCTACTGTAAAATCTCCCTTCTTTCCAAATTTCAAGATTCTAGATCAAAGGGGAGTCCCCTATAGATTTTTATGAGAAAGTTTGGGAGTATCAAAATATGTGACATAAGTGGCCCTATCTTTTCGTTGCATTGCTTCAGAAGCTTACATTTATTATTCCATCAACGGACTATAGACTCTAGTATCTGCCACAGATTTCAAGTAGATACGTCTACCGTTACCTGAGAAAAAGGGAACTCAACAGTCGGGCGGAGAGAAAGTCCGATAACAAATAAAAAAGTTTCGTGTGATATAATTGAGAGTTACCAATTTTCGTATTTTTTTCTTTGTTTGTAATGTGAAATCTTCCTTCTTGCCAAATTTCATGGTTCGAGGTCAACAGGAAGTTCCAGTAGGTTCAGGAGGGTAATACGGAACGCCGTGCTGGATCCCAACGGCCTCGTATCACTAGCAGTCGAGATGACAGGCATCTTATCCACATGGCTTTAACGGATCGTGCAGCCACGTCTCGATCCCTGAGTCAACACATGGGGACGTTTGCAAGACAACAACCATCTGCACGAACAGTTCGACGACATTTGCAGCAGCATGGACTATCAGCTCGGAGACCATGGCTGCGGTTACCATTGACGTTGCATCACAGACAGGAGCGCCTGCGATGGTGTACTCAACGGCGAACCTGGGTGCACGAATGGTAAAACGTCATTTTTTCGGATGAATCCAGGTTCTATTTACAGCATCATGATGGTCGCATCCGTGTTTGGCGACATTGCCGTGAACGGACATTGGAGGTGTGTATTGGTCATCGCCATACTGGCGTATCAACCGGCGTGATGGTATGGGGTGCCATTGGTTACACGTCTCGGTCACCTCTTGTTCGCATTGAAAAGTGGACATTACATTTCAGACCCGTGGCTCTACCCTTCATTCGATCCCTGAGAAACCTTACATTTTAGCAGGATAATGCACGACCGCATGTTGCAGGTCCTGTATGGGCCTTTCTGGATACAGAAAATGTTCGACTGCTGCCCTGGCCAACACATTCTCCAGATCTCTCACCAATTGAGAACGTCTGGTCAATGGTGGCCGAGCAACTGGCTCCTCACAATACGCCAGTGACTACTCCTGATGAACTGTGGTATCGTGTTGAAGCTGCATGGGCAGTTGTACCTGTACACGCCATCCAAGCTCTGTTTGACTCAATGCCCAGGCGTATCAATGCCGTTATTACGGCCAGAGGTGGCTGTTCTGGACGCTGATTTCTCAGGATCTATGCACCCAAATTGCGTGAAAATGTAATCACATGTCAGTTGTAGTGTAATATATTTGTCCAATGAATACCTGTTTAACATCTGCATTTCTTCTTGGTGTAGCAATTTTAATGGCCAGTAGTGTAAGTGACGTAAATGGTCGTATCTTTTGATTGCATTGACGTAGCAGCTTAAATTTTTTACATCGCGAAGGGACCGTAGACTTTATTAAGTGAGATAAATTTCAACCTGATACGTCTGCCCGTTTTTGAGAAAAAGGATATTTACAGTTGGACAGACAGTCAGACGGACAGACTGGTAGACAGAGAGCCAACAAAGTGACCCTATAAGGGTCCCGTTTTTAGCGACTTAAGTTCGGAACCGTAAAAATTTCGAAGACCCAACTGCCGTATGGTGTCCTTGTGAATTCAGAACTCGCGACACCATATGCTCCAGCCCCCCTGGTATGGTACTCAGGTGCAGTTGTGGAACCTCGCCACAAAACCACTGAAGACTTGGGGAGTGGTGCAGGAGGCTGGGGGTTCGTCGGCAGCCGCTGGGTGGCAGATGCGTCGCCTTCGGGCGCGGCGAAAAAAAATGGTTCAAATGGCTCTGAGCACTATGCGACTTAACATCTGAGGTCATCAGTCCCCTAGAACTTAGAACTACTTAAACCTAACTAACCTAAGGACATCATACACATCCATGCCGAGGCAGGATTCGAACCTGCGACCGTAGCGGTCGCTCGGCTCCAGACTGTAGCGCCTAGAACCGCACGGCCACTCCAGCCGGCGCGCGGCGACATCGCCGTGTGGAGGCAGCAGGGAGCAGGTGTTTGCCGGGGGCGTGTTTAGGCGCCACCCCCGTAAATAGGCGCGCCACGCCGGCAAATATTTGGCCCGCGCTATTTCTGGGGCGTCGCAGCCCCTTGCCGCTGGCGTGTCGCACCGGCTTCCGGTTGGTGAGGACTCCGCGTGCGAGCAACTCCAGGACCACACAGTGTCGACAAACATTTATAACATGTCAGTTACGAGTCTTGTAGGGAACGAACTGACATTGGGCGACACGAGAGACCACCGAAGTCTGAGTGGAATTTTCGTCCCACTGAGCCGAGGTCTGTTTTCCTTTCAGTGAAGTTGCATCTCGGGCGTCTTGCGCGACTCATTTCACGAACGACAGATTTACGGACTCTGAAGGTTATACGAGGGCCGGTCGAAGAGGACTGCCTCCCATTTTTCCCTCCTTCATTGTTTATGTACAAAGGCCTGCTGGAAAGTAATGACTTCGACTTTTTATGCGAAAACTCTTAAAACTTTCTATCAAACAAACTTCATCAACACTCTACATCTTTCTTCTTCATGTCTGCATACTTATTTCTCAACACAATCAGCCAGGCGACGAACACATTTCTGACAGCGAGAGACCAGTTTGTTGATACCGCCACTGCAGAATGTTTGACTTCATTGACGGAGATAGTACCTGACCTATGCTTGTACAGCTTCGTCGCTATCAAAGTGAAATGATCGAAGGTGTTCCTTAAGTTCTTGAAACAATTGAAAACCGGATGTGGCCAAGTCGGTACTGTATGGAGGATGATCGATGACAGTGAACCCAAAGCGATGGGTTGTTGCAGATGTTGCACCGCTCGTCTGTGTCTTAGAACTGTCATGCTGAAGGAGAGGATGCCCCATGTGTTGACGAGCACTTCGAGAACGTGATTTCAGTTATCTGAGGGTCTCGTAGTGCATTGCAGAGTTTATAGCGGTATCTTTAGGCCTTAATTCCAAGTGCAGCGTACCATGAACATCCCAGAACACTGTGACCGTGATTTTGTCTGCTAATGGCAGGGTCTTGAATTTTTTTGGCGTCGATGATCCTTTTTGGTGAAATTCCATTGATACTGTCTTGTTTTCGGGGTCACCACCGTTTCCTTCACTGTGAGCACGAACAGCCCAATGTCGAACATCGTAACAATTTTCATTCTTCAATGGATTACAATTGGAGGCACGTTCTCTGAGGTTAGGAACTCGATTACAGCACTGTGTTGCTCATGCAACGACACAGTTACTGTACATACCGCCATGTAGTGGCAGAGGGGTGGTTGCGACGGATCATTTGGTGTTTAGTGGGGTTGTTGAATGTTGTGTGGCATTACTGCACCCGCTGACCGGACGCTTCCCTCCACGTTGTATCAGCCAACTGTGTTTGCCCCTTAGCTTGTCTTCAGGGATGAACACGACCGTTAACTATGCTGACGTCCATCGTAGAAGCTACATAAAACTTCTTAAAATAGTTCATGAATGAGATTGCGCGTTTCACCTTCTGCAGTATGGAGCTAAACCTTACGACGCTGTGTATACGTATACTGTATGTCGATATCGGCCTTTTTTTAAATTCAAAAGTGCTCCATATGTAGATGTACGACGCTGTTACTGGAGTAGGCTGTAAAAGCAGGTTTACGCAAGTGCACCAAATTCATGATTACTACGATGGGTGCTGAAAGTAATACCCCCGACTTCTTTATTTTTGTGTTATCAATATCTCTTGAGGTATTACATGTTACGCATATTACGCGGTGGCTTTCCCGATTTGCTGCAAAGGTAATATGACGCCCATTACTGATAGACTGGGCTACTCCAAGATTTGTGCCCATCGGGTGACACACACAATAAAGGAAGATCAGTATTAAATGCCCCGTCGACAAAGAGATCATTATTGTGAAACGAGTTGGTGACTGTATTGAAAAGTGACACATTAATAGTGAATTTTGTAACTGATATCCTGTGTACACTTGTGAGCAAAACTTACGCAGGAAACTAACTTTCGCATAATGTGTCACTGCCAATTAGCATAGCTCGAAGGAACTTGGCCGTTCCCAGAACTCCTGAACACAGGCGTTGACTGTGGGTATTGTATCACAGACACAGTCCCTTTGAGTGTTCAGAGATGTCACTAAACCCGCCCAAAGATGTAAACAACCATGCATGAGCAGCGCCTATTACACGGAGGGGGTTCGACAGCTGATCAGTTTCAGTCATTCCACCAGGAAGAAGGTACAAGACTCGTGTTGTCTGTAGTGTAACCATGCCTAGACAGTCAATACCGCGGTTCGATCGCGTCCACATTGCTACTTTGTGCCAGGAGGGTTTCTCAACAAAGGAAGTGTCCAGGAGTCTCGGATTTAACGAAAGCGATGTTGTTCGGACATGGAACAGATACAGAGAAACAGAAACTGTCGATGACATGCCTCGCTCAGGCCACCCAAGTACTACTGCAGTGGATGACCGCTACCTACGGATTATGGCTCGGACGAACCCTGACAGCAACGCCACCGTGTTGAATAATGCTTTTCGTGCAGCCACAGGACGTCGTGTTACGACTCAAACTGTGCGCAATGGGCTGCATGATGAGCAACTTCACTCCCGACGTCCATGGCGAGGTCCATCTTTGCAACCACGACATCATGCAGCGCGGCACAGATGGGCCCAACAACACGCCAAATGGACAGCTCATATTGGCATCACATTCTCTTCACCGATGAGTGTCGCATATGCCTTCAACCAGACAGTCTTCGGAGACGTGTTTGGAGGCAACCCGGACAGGCTGAACGGCTGAGACACATTGTCCAGCTGGTGCAGCAAAGTGGAGGTTCCCTGCTGTTTTGAGGTGGCATTATGAGAGGCGGACGTACGACACTGCTGATCATCGAAGGCGTCGTAACGGCTGCACGATACGTGAATGCCATCTTCCGACCGATAGTGCAACGATATTGGCAGCATATTGGCGAGACATTCGTCTTCATGGACGACAATTCGCGTCCTCATCGTGCACATCTTGTGACTGACTTCCTTCAGGATAACGAAATCTCTCAACTAGAGTGGCCAGCATGTTCTCCAGACATGAACCCTATCGAACATGCTTGAGGTAGATTGAAAAGGGCTGTTGATGGACGACGTGACCCACCAACCACTCTGAGGGATCTACGCCGAATTGCCGTTGACGAGTGGGACAATCTGGACCAACAGTGCCTTGATGGACTTTTGGATAGTATGCCACGATGAATATAGGCATGCGTCAATGGAAGATGACGTGCTACTGGGTAACAGAGATACCGGTGTGTACAGCAATCTGGACCACCACCTCTGAAGTTCTCTCTGTATGATGGTACAACGTGCAATGTGTGGCTTTCACGAGCAATGGAAAGGGCGGAAACGGTGTTTATGTTGATCTGTATTCCAATTTTCTGTACAGGTTTCGGAACTGAGGTGATGGAAAACTTTTTTTGATGTGTGTAGAAGGAATTGTCACAGTGCAGTAGAGAACAGCACAACACAGAAGGTAACTAAAAGAAATACGCAGGGAGACGAAGGGAAATGACACTTCTGTTCGAAGACAGTAATTACACTGAAGTATCCTCGATTCATGGTGGCCGCGACATGGTTTTAAAAGGGGGTGTGATCACCACGGATAGAAGTATATGCTCTGTAACGTGCCCCCATGCTGGCCACAAGGAGTTATTGCGGTTGGGCGATCCATTCCTCCACCAGAACGGCTGAATACGGCTGGATGTCGTTGGTGCACGTGGACATGCTTCAATATGTGCTCGATGGGATTTAGTTGGGGGAAAAGGGCAGGACAGCGGATTGTCCGAATATCCTCTCTTTGCAGGAGGTCCTCCACCTGCTCATTTCGATGCCGTCGCTCACTGTCATCCATAAAAAATGAAGTCGGCACCGAAGGCACCCCTGTAAAGACGCGTATGGTGAAGGAGCACAGTGTCACAATAACGATGACCAGTGAGCGTACCTTATTTAAAGATGTAGACATCAGTACGCCCCACATCATAATAGTTGGAAAAGTAAATGATCGTGTTCGACAATGTTCCCCATTGTCCTCATCATAAGAGGGTACGTAAAGCATCCAGGAACACTGTCGAACATGATCGTTTTGGTGGTACAGGTGTTATGGTGTGGGAGGCGTAACGCTGCGTTTGCATACCGACGTCCACATCATTGAAAAGGGCACACCAACCGGTCAACATTATTGTTTCACTTTACACGTTCGATAAGAGCGTCTTCTCAGAGGTACTTTCGGCTCTGACTTCATTTTTATGGGTGACAAAGGGCGAACGCAGTGATCTGCGCAGTTGGGGGAGCTGTTGGTACTCGAGGATAATCGGCGAATGGACTGTCATGTCCTGTTCCCCGTCTTAAATTCCATTGAGGACGTGTGAGATGCCTTTGGGGAGGCATATTTCAGCACTTCCAAATAGACTAACAACCATTCAGCAGGTGAAGGAATGGATCTCCCTACCACAAGGCCACGTTACCAACCTTGTGCTCAGCATGGGAGCACGTTGCAGAGCGTGCATTCCCGTCACTTACGATAACACTCCCTGTAATAAATCATACCTTGCTTTTTTGCACTGTCCACGGGACCATCAAGAAACGCGCTGACTTCAGTGTAATAATTGTCTCTGAATAAATGTATCATTTCTGTTCGTCTCATTGCGTATTACCTTTAGTTACCTTCTGTTCTATAGTGTACTGTACCATAGCATTTTTCTCTAAGTGTGGTGCAAGTTTCATCGCGCCATGTTACTTGGCTGTGACACATATGTGAAAGTTACTTTCGTTCTTAATTTTTGCTCACCACTGTATATGGCTTTTACTTTTTCTGTGAAATAAAAGAGAATATGAGGCGTCGCTTTCTGACTGACCCTTGTAGTTGTTGTTCACACAGACAAGTAGGATGACTATTCAAATGCACGGAGGAAGTATGAAACTGTCGGAACGATTACTTTTGTAGATCTGTGGAAGAGGAGTGAGTTAAGAACCACACACATCTATGACTACATATAGAGGGTTTTAGAAAACGATACGGACAGACTTCGAGGGTTTGTAGAGCGTGTCATTAGGAACAAATTGAGAATAAGAACCTTTATCTGGACCACTCTTCTGCTACGGTCGCAGGTTCGAATCTTGCCTCGGGCATGGATGCGTGTGATGTCCTTAGGTTAGTTAGGTTTAAGTAGTTCTAAGACTAGGGGACTGATGACCTCGGATGTTAAGTCCCATAGTGCTCAGGGCTATTTGAACCATTTGAACCTTTATCTGGAGATGAAATGATAATTAAATCAATACCTTAAGCTGTCAACAGGCGTTGATATACATCAACGGGAACAGTTGAAAATGTATGCCCCGACCGGGACTCGTACCCGGTATCTCTTGCCTACATGGCACACGCTCTATCTATCTGAGTCACGGAGGGCACAGAAGATAGTGCGACTGTTGGGATTTATCCCTTGCACGCTCTCCGTGTGACCCACTTCTCAACTTAATGACCACACACTACATTCTCAGTGCCCCTGCCCACTACACTCATTACTCGAGGCAGACAATCTTGCTGAGTCCCGTGAGAGTTCGGGCAATGCTTCTGCATCTGCACAGAAGAAGAAGGTCAACAGCCGGTTAGCCTTAACTGTATGGAGATGTCATCTGTTCTTTCGGACATGTCTGAAAGAACAGATACCATCTCCACATATATTTATCTGGAGACTTCGTCCAACGACACCAAAGAGTGCGAACTCACATCGACGGCGCCTGTCGCTCGGCAGCCCTTTTGACAGCAAAAAGTGACTTTGTGTGTTAACGGATCGTAGGCGAAGCGTCTTGCAATGTTTATTATTCAGTGATCGCGACTGATTGCCACGATCGCCGGTGCAGAATATAGAGCTAGCTGCAGCGTAGATAGGCCTCGTCTTCTGTGAATGTCATGTTCTTTTTCCTCGGTGGCTGACGGTTTCAGAAACAATTTCCATCTGCAGTTTACTTTTTCCCCTGTGTGTTGGAAAACACTGGAGTCTAGTCTTAGAAACAAACGGATCAGTATCCTTTCTGTAGTGTGTTATAGAATGATTTTATGGTCACTTAGAAAGGAAGTATTGATTGCACGAAAGCGAGCAATAGGAATATTATTTGTTTCTCACTCCCAATCTCCTTGTAGATATATCTTCAAGGAGTTAGGAATTTTATTTCCATGTTTACAATATTTAAGATTGCTAGTGAAATTCTTCATGAATAATCTATCACAATTTGCAAAGAGTAGCAATGTTCATACATATAGCATTAGAAACGAAAATGAACTTCATAGCTCGTAAACAGAGCTCAGAAAGGAGTTCAACATCAGTCACCAAAAATTTTTGATCATCATTTACTTACTAAAATAAATGTCTGACAGTAATGAACAAATTTTAAATGTAATCTAAAATCATTTCTTCTGGATAATGCTTTCTATAACATACACGATTATTAATTTAAAAACGGATAGCCAGAAAGAAAAATTTAAAGTATAGCTGGGTGAGTTTAAAAAGAAGTTGCGTGAGTAGAACTGAAAAATGATGTGTTCTTTAATGTTACATTTAGCCAAATATACAATTTAGAAACTTGCAAATGATCAACTTCTAGTCATCCACTGAAAATACTATAGCCTACATATCCCGTATAATGACTTGTTACACACCATTTCGATAAAAAAAATTGTTCAACTATTCTATGGAACATGTAAGTAACTATCTACACTGTGTTCACAACGATAGCGGGAGCTTCTTCTCTGAACACATGGAAGAAATGATCATTTTAGTGTTTATAACATATCGCTTCGGATCTGTAAGTACGGCTTTTCGCAATAATGATCATGCTATCCAGGTTTTAATTCGGAGAGTGGTTTCACGAACATTACGGGTGGGACGAGAGCCCACCGCGGAGTCGACGTAATTTTCTCGGCTTTGAGGGTGTGGGGGTCTGCCTTCGGTGTGTTTCCGCTACCACACGGCAAGCGTCTTGGAGACGCCTTCTGGGACGTTTCCTTAGTTTACGGCTTTTAATTGATGAACTTAGGTTTTGCTAAGACGACTATACTCGCTTTCCAGAACTCAAAGACTATTCTTTGAAGACCTTTTTTGGGTTATCCAAAGTCTCGGAAGCTATTTCTACGCCATCAGAGAAGTTTGTTGGGGTTTAAGTGGGAAAATATAGTAAGAGAGGTACTAAGTACCAAACTTCATATACGTTACGAGAGAGAAAAAATGCATCTCTCTTTGAACAGAACTGATTTGTATCATTAGAGAAGTTATTCTAGAAGCTCACCTCATCACCACAAATAATGGTGAGACAAATTAGAAAACAAATATTTTATTAAGATTGTTCGAAGTGCCATGCTACAGAACTGACTGGTTCCAGGAGCCAATAAAAAAGTTTTTACAAGTTGATTCTTGAAAAGAAAAACACAGCAATCAGCCCTTGGTAATAATGCTATTTATTCACACAAATAGCACCGTTAGTGGTTTCCAAACGACAGGTTCATCATCAGGCCGCTGTTGACGTTTATATAACATTTGTCGCCGTTGTTTACATTAATTACAGGTTGTTTTTGTCCAGAAAATAATGTAAACAAAAACAAACGTAATATAAAAGTGAACAAAAATCAGAAGATGAACCCGTCGGTTCGAAAACGGTGACGGCGCTATTATTAACCGTATTTTGCTCCTGTATTTTGTACATGACCACGGTATCGAAAGTGACAGTTTTCTATAAAACAACAGGTAGCAAGTCTTTGTTCCAAGTGCCATTAATACTGAAGGACTACGTTTTATTTGTGATAACACAAGCAGAGAAATGTAGCTTTACGCTTTTACTTACGCTTGTCAACAAAACTACTCATATCTCAGAAAATTTTTAATTTCCAGAGAGAAGTACCACTTGGTGTAAGGACCAAGCGCCATCTGCTAATGTTTATTTGAAAGACTTTCTTCGTGGTTTGGCAACTGGATCAAGTGTAGCTAGAAGTGTACCGAGAATACAACAACACTGAAAAGCTTTTTGAAAAAAAAAAAAAAAATCTTTTACATGTGCCGTTTTCCTAGACGGTCTCCATCACGTCCTATGCCGTATAAGGGTATGTGTTAGCCGTTAATAAAATGTCTTCTTCTGTGCTCGTAGTCATGTTTTCACTGCACGAATCACGTTCTCATCATCTTCAAACGGTGTCTCACGTTGAGGGCGCTGAAGTGACCCAAACAAATGCAGTACTAGGGCACCATACCTGGGTTAAAGAGTGGCTAGGCAGTGCTGTCCGACCGAATAAACAATGTGTTCAAGGGTTCTGAGACTTGTCGGTGAGCTTGCATTGTCGTTTTAGAGCAAAATTTCTTTTGGATTCTTGTCAGATACACAAGTCATCGACGGTTCTTGATTTTTTTCAGAGCCTTCACATATGCCTCTGAGTTAATGGTAAACCCTTTTGATAAGCCATCCACGAGAATGACACAGTCACTATCTCAGAATTTTGTCATCATGACTTTGCCAGCAGAGACATCTGCCTCGAATTTCTTCTTTTCTTTATTGACTCGGGATGATGCCAGTCCAATGAGTGACTTTCTGTTTCCGGCTCAAAGTGATCAATATTTACATATATATTCCCCAAACGTCAGTATGGTGCGTAGAGGAGGATATCTTGTCCACTACTAGTAATTTCCTTTCCTGCTCGACTCGCAGAAAGAGCGAGGGAAAAACGACTATCTATATTCCCCCGTACAAGCCCTAATTTTTCTTATATTCGTGATTCTTACGGGAAATGGACGTTGGCGACAGTAGAATCGTTCTTCAGTCAGCTTCAAATGCTGCTTCGATGTCTTCCTTTAATTCGATCTAGTACTGATTCCAAACACTCGAGCGGTACTTGAGAATGGGTCGCACTAGTGTTCTATAAGCTGTCTCTTGGATAGATGAGCTGAACTTCCGTATAATTCTGCCAATAAGCTGACGTTGACAATTCGCCATCACTACTACCGTCCTTACGTGCTCCTTCCATTTCGTATCGCTTTGCAACGTTACGCCTGGATATTTAATCGACGTGACTGCGTCGAGCGGCACACTACTAACGCTGTATTCGAACATTACGAGATTCTTTTTCCTACTCATCTGCAATAACTTATATTTTTCTATATTTAGAGTAAGCTGCCGTTCATTACAACAACTAGAAATTTTATCTAAATCATCTAGTATGCTCCTACAGTCACTCAACGACGACACCTTCCGGAGCACGATAGCGTCGTAAGAAAATTGCTACAGATTATTGCTCGCCCCGTCCATCAGGTGTATCGAAGTTTCATCACCTGTAACGATCCGAGACAGAAAAGCTACTCCATTGGCCTCAAACTGCTCTAACAGTTAAGATGAAATGGCATTTCTTTTGACTTTTGGTCTGTTGTGATCATTCGTGGAACCTGTCTCAAGCACTTCTTTGAAAATCCAAGAGTCAGTCAATCGGCATGCACTTCTAATGCTCAACTATAGTTGCAGAGGCAGCTATCAAGTTGCGATGTGTCGGTCTGCACGGCATTGGTGCGAATCACCATACGGGGAACAGTGGTTATGACTGGATGTCCGGAACGTGGCCGATGATGGAGTTCAGTTTCTGCATTTTGTGTCTCTTCAGCTCTCTTTAGCCATCACCTATCAACAACTGCATTACCATACACATCTTTGCACATTGTATACAGAAAGCAGGCAGAAAAGGTACTAATGTGATGAATGAAATTACAACCATTGCAAACAGGCAACTTCTGATACCCATAAAAACAATCAGAGAATATGGTGCGAGAGACTTGGCACGTAGATTGTGTGGTATCAGCGTTCGATACCAAACTTGTTTGGGGTGTCAGTTATCGACCGCGGTCCGTATTAGTATCGTTGGACCCGCGAGTCGCGACCAGCGCCGCTTCGCGGCTTGTATCAAGTTTCTAGCGAGCTCTCGTCCACTCTTGCTCGGGACGTCAAGTAGTAAAGTAGCATAGCCTTCAACTGGTAGGAAGCAACCTCTAACAAGGCGCTTGGTAACGTATGGCCTAAGTGAGGCCTTAATAGCTATATGTTTATAATTATATGTATGCAGCTAAGAAGAATCTTGTACAACCAGTTAAGTACAATATATATTATAACGACATCTAATTATTTTTGTCGTTGCAGATCCAGACCATGCAGCCAGCACCTTATCGACGTTACTGACCAACTTGGTGTGATTTTTATGTTTCTGTTTAGCATTGGCCACCAGTCAACATTGGCGACGATTCGTTCGTCGTCATCATAACAGATTGTGTCTAGCGAAGCCAGCGTTACTAGTGAGAAGAGTTCAACTGGGAGTGCTACTAAGATTAACAGGTACTTACTACAATTCCCCTGAAAGATTCTTTGGGAGTTATTCTAGGAATTTGCCCACTGAACCTGGAAATTAGGAGTAGAGGAGCCCTTTAGTGATTAAAGAAAGACAATAAGATGGAAATACGGAGGATGTTTGGAATTGAGGCCAATACGAAAAGTTAATAAAAGATCGCGTATTACCACTGTGACAAAGTGAATGGGTCACTTGAGCCACATGCAATAAAGCATACGAATTTGTTGCTAACATAAGAGAGAATAAAAATAAAATTTCTTAACCCGTCGGGTGGGTTGATAAATTACCTGGCCGGTCATGGCCTGTATCCTACGCATCTACCCAAAATTAAAAGTCAGACGCGTGATAGTTGCAGCTGCGGCAGTACGGGCACGCCAGATCACACGATGTGGGACTGTGCGCTCGATGAGGAGGTGAGGCGTAATGGCCCTCTGGCGTTAAGAAGCACTGAGGAAGGAGTCATCCTGGTGCATCCTGGACGATACTGCAGTCCCAGTGTCCAGGAAGGTCAAGAAAGACTTCACGAGGCATTCAACCACACGTTAGCATGCTGCCATCCCGCCTAGACAACAAACATACTCTAAACTTGGAGAGAAGACAACTGACGTTGGCGGCTACAGAATGAAATGGATTCTCAAGAATTTAGATTGCACTGATGCAAGTGCTCACGGAAGTATGGACTCTATGACATAATTGCTTGTTATAGTGGAACACTAATGATGTGCTGCCCGACGCCCGTGGAATCCAGCAGACAATGACTGTTGACCAGCGTAGTACGAGGAAGGATCCATTGGCGGAAAAAACCATCTGCAAGTTAAATGCACCAAAATTAAAGGAAAAAAGGAACAGAGTTTCAAGTGCTGACATTAGTATTAGTAGTTGGGTAACTGGTTAGGGGTTTTATCGTAGAAGTAGTATTAGATTTAAAAAATTCAGTATCAGAAATATATAGATTATGCATAAATTTATCCGAGATTTGTGTGGTCCTTTTTCGCTTTCCAGATAATAGGCTGTAGCTCTGAAGAATAAATAAAGAAAAAAACCATCATACGCTGCACGCAAATATTTATTGAGGGTCACCATGATTCCTTTAATCGCCGTGATCCGAGACACGGCGAAGCCACTGAGCGCTTTGCCACCTCATTCTGCACTGGGTAGCGGGGAAAGGCAGGACGGACGATACGTCGGTGATCACGGACTGTGGCCGAGAGTCGAGCGGTAGCCAAGCGTGGGGACGGGTTGCGGGCTGCCGCAACAGGTCCCGCCCCCTCCTCTGGACAGAACACTCTGCTTTTTGCCGCCGGCTGCTGCTCGACTCGACCGTCTGCTCGATAATCGAGCGTGCTACCACCCAGGCCCGCAGCTCGCTGCTGCCTGTTGCTCAACCCCCCCTGCACCCCCACCCCCTCTACCCGTTCCCCCTCCTCCTCAGCCGATCACCGCCAAGAAGTTGCGCTTGCTGGCCACTTTTCTTACCAACGCCGCGCTGCTAGAAACGCACGGCGGGAAGTCTGCCTTCAGGAAAATCTACTGCGTGAACACCACATTACGGTTCACCAGAGTTCTTTACCTTTTGTTAGCGCTCTTTGTCTGGGGAATTTACTCGTGAGCATTCGTAACACTAACTAAAACTAACACCATGAAGTCTATGTCACGCAGATGGGCCACCATGTAATCCTCTGCCATTGGCGTTATTTCAATGCGGTAATACGGTCAGCACAACGATCTCCCATCCCTCTGTCAGGTCTCTGTATCTTCTTTTACTTGTATTTCTTCCGTGAGGATAAAATGAAATACAGTCACTTGCTGAAATGAGACGTTTATTCAAACTCCTTGATGTAGGTTTCGACATGTTCAAAAATGGCATCTTCAGAAGGATCATTATATACTTGTTAAAATATGCGTACACAGACAAACTGAAAATAATTCACTGTTACAACGAATTATTTTCTTTTACTGGTTACGTACTATTGTGGAGGTACGTTAAAATTGTAGCCATAAGGCACCAATGAAAACCAAACTTCACCTCCATAATTGTAAAACCATGGTAATCATGCCGATCGTCATTAGAAAGCCCTTCACAAATATAACTAATGAACTGACGTCGTGCCGATGTCTCTTACGTTAAGGCAAGTGTGAGACAAGAGAGGGAAGTACACGTAAGGGCGGGACATGTACGAAAGGGTCAGTGAAAATAATAGCACAAAGATGTGTTAAAACAAGTAAAATATTAAAACTATAAGCTATAAACAAAGGCTTTAGTGACCATATGATAACACAAGGGCCCTAACATATAGAATTTTACTAGGATTTCGCCCAAATTTTGTTTTCAAACCAATGAATTATGTCAACTGTCAAATAACTTTAAGATGATCATGGTCACTAAAACCTTTGTTTATAGGTTACGGGGTTAATAGTTCAATTGTTTTAAGCCATTTTAGTGCTGTAACTTTCAATGACTTTCACATATATCGCACAGATACATGTACTACCCTCTCTCGTCTCAAACTTTCCTTAACCTAAGAGAAATAGGCGAGACGCCAGTTCGCTAGTTACATTTTTGAAGGGCTGTTTAATGACGGTCGGCACGGTTAGTATGATTTTACGAGGGTGGTTTGAAAAGTTCCCGGAACGGAATTGAAAAAAAAGTACTTACATCACTGAAACTTTTTTTTAATTTTCAAATGTAGTTTGTAGATTAATGCACTTGGGCCAACGATGATCCAGTGCCTTGATCCCATATCGAAAATGAGTTTCCTCCAGGCTTGCAAAATAGTTGTCGACTCCGGCTATCAACTCTTCGTTTGAAGTGAATCTTCGTCTACCAAGAAAAATTTTCAGTTTTGGGAAGGGATGGAAGTCTGACGGAGCCATACCAGGTGAATAAGACGGGTGTGGTAACAATTCATACCTTAGTTCGAGTAATTTTGCCATGGCGATAGCAAATGTGTGCGGTCGCGCGTCAAAAGTCGCGGCACTCATCTTGCAGATAACTTTTTCATTTCTAATCCTTCAATTAAAATGTGATATACCCTTTCAGGTGACACCTGGCAAGCTTGAGAAATTTCACGCACTTTCAATCGGCATCCTCCATGACCATTTTGTGCACTTTTTCAATGACTTCTGGAGTAGTGACAGATCTTGGCCGACCACTGTGCGGGTCATCATCTAATCTCTCCAGACCAAATTTAAATTCATTTGTCCACTTGGCAACAGTTGAATATGAAGGAGCAGAGTCCCTCAGTGTATTCTGGAACTCGGCATAAATGTCCTTTGCTTTCATACCTTTCTTTATGAAGTACGTAGTCACTGTTAGAATCTCAATTTTTTTCCATCTCCGCAGATAACTACGCGGGAACAACGATAGAGCCACATCACCGCCACAGCTCTCTTCCAAGAGTACTGACGTGGCACGTATTTACAGGCAACAGTCCAATGAATATCACGTGAACAACTCGTTGCGCTAGCGCTGACCTCTCGTGGTGATTCCGAGAACTTTTCAAACCACCCTCTTACTATTATAGAAGTGAATTTTATCTTTCATTGGCGTCTTGTGGCTACAGTTTCAGCGTACCTGCACAACGTTATGTAACCAGTAAGTATAAAAAATTCGTTGTATGGTAGTGAGTTATTTTTCACTTTTTCTGTATACCAATGTTTTAACGTGTGTATAATATTAACTATTGTATAACTACTGCTCTTCTGAAGAAGATGTTTTTAAAGATGTCGAAACTTAGGTCAAGGGGTTTGAATCAGTCTTTCATTTCTGCAACTGACTGGCTGTATTGCGGCTTACCCTCACGAAGATTCCATTCTACAGTTGCCACATTCAAAAAATGGCTCAAATGGCTCTGAGCGCTATGGGACTTAACATCTGAGGTCATCAGTCCCCTAGAACTTAGAACTACTTAAACCTAACTAACCTGAGGACATCACACACATCCATGCCCGAGGCAGGATTCGAACCTGCGACCGTAGCTGTCGCGCGGATCCAGACTGTAGCGCCTGGAACCGCTCGGACACCTCGGCCGGCTGCCACAATCAGCCATGTTCAAGATTCCACTAGTTTTTATTTGGCTTCTGGCTACACAGATATTTTGCCAATTATATTGTTATTTTAGATATTAGAATAACATATTCATTTGTTGTCTTAACAGTGAATTTTCGATGCATCTCACTATTACTTAACGACAGTGTCTTTCTGTACAGCACAAACATAAAAACTTCTTTTATTCTGATATTTTTAATGATTGGCAGTCCCACTCGATTAACTTTTATGAGGTTTATCACTGGTATAAATAATTAATCGGGGAATATATTAAAGCTGTGTGAAAGTAGTACATTACGAGAATACGCCAAAATGTGTGTTACACATTCAATGCTGATCTACACCTCAAAGAGATACTGATAAGCGAGACTATTTTTTAACACAGTCAACAAGACGCTGTAAACAACGATTTGAGATTCCTCGTCGATAGAAACGCGCTCCTTGATCAAGGAACAGTTAGAGCATCGCTGTGTGAACGGCCCTCACCGTGGGGAAACTTGCGACTCCTGCGAATCAGTTCCTCGATTGCCTGAATATTATCATCTGTAATTGATGACGATGACCTTCCTTCCCGATCAGAATCATCCACGCCTGTGCGGCCTTGGTCAAACTGCTGGCAGAGTTTCACTACGATTAAAACAGACAGTGGATTTGGTCCACATATCGCTAGAATTTCACTGTCAGCCTGTGTGAATTTTAAACTTTTTGTACCCCACCTTTGAAACACGTTCCCAGTTGCTGCGCCAAATCATTCCCATGCTGTGTTGCACCTATTATCTGTGTCTGCAGTAAACTCAGGACATATACTCTCGCCTGATAATGCTCCACCCTTGTTGCGCAACGGTCTTGACGTGGCAGGTCTTTTCGAAGTCCCCCGTGTGCAGGCGGTTTCTTCTTCTGGCATCCGTTGCTGGTGGTAACTGTGAAATCAGTCAACTGTTGCGGTTGTTGTTGTTCGGCGACTTTGCTTCTTGATATCACTCAAAAGTATCCTGCGATGTGAATATACATTTTCGGCTGTCGGGTAAGGCTCGTGACACTTACGGATGGAGCCATTCCCAGTTTGATGTTTACCTTATGGACATTGGCCTTCTGAGTGTCGTTGTGTAACAGGAACAGCCGGGCAATAGGTGATTATCTTCGCCATTGGAGAAGTTAGAACTTCGAGTCTGTAGAGATGTGTGGAGTCACTAATTCTCATTTCTCATTCAAGTATCTACTCGATTAGCGTCACGAAACTGTATGCACCCTGTTACAGTAAAGCCACCAAGGATAAACCCCTAGCAGTATCAGCAATCATAGACCGAGTCGCCTACAGGGCATTTATACAAGCTGACTACTCAGTTACAGAAGTGGACGATAATATGAACACTGCAAGTTATTGCCTCAATAGGAGAATCTGTGTAATTCTAAAGGAACGTGCTGTGTGTTAATCAAAAACGAAAACAATCCGTTTTATAAAGGGTAATTCAGCTGCCCCTACCACTGAGTTTTATGCAGCCCACAACGTCTTCAAGTACCATGCTCAAGATTTTCATATTCTCTCATTTGCTATGCGCGAACTTTTAGTCCTACAGAAAAAAGAACGGGACCTTTTTGTAAGAAATATAATATAGTTCAATTTTGTACTCGGATTCATTTAGTTGGAGGCCACAGTTTTCGAATTATTCAAGAAAAACGCGTTTGTAGGTCACTTTTGTACGTTTTTCTCAAATAATTCGAAAACTACGGCTCCTAGCGAAAACGCTTACCAGTACAAAATATAACTACTTTATATCTCCAACAAAAAGGACCTATTAATTTTTTCTGTAGGAGTCATAGTTCGTGCGTAGCGAGCGAGAGAGCATGAAAATATTGTGCGTAGTATTTGAAGGCATTGCAGACTGCATAAAACACAGCGGTAGGAACAAAAGAACCACACAGCACATTTGGCAACAACAGTATGAATCGACCGAGCGAGGTGGCGCAGTGGTTAGACACTGGACTCGCATTCGGGAGGTCGACGGTTCAATCCCGCGTCCGGCCATCCTGATTTAGGTTTTCCGTGATTTCCCTAAATCGCTCCAGGCAAATGCCGGGATGGTTCCTTTCGAAGGGCACGGCCGACTTCCTTCCCCGTCCTTCCCTAATCCGATGAGACCGATGACCTCGCCGTCTGGTCTCCTTCCCCGAAACAACCAACCAACCAACAGTATGAATCATCATATATTGTGTGCAGACATTGCTTACTGGATCGTCTACAAAGGAGAGCGTGTCTGGAATATCGTTCTTCGGTACTGCTTGAGCGTTTGGTGTACCCATCAGATTTAAGGAAGATATCGAAGCTAGTCAGAGGCGTGTTGTAAGATTAGTTACCGACAGGTTCGATCAAGACGTACATATTACAGGAATTCTCCGTGAACTTAGTTGGGAATCCCTGTAAGGAAGATGAAGTTCTTTTCACGAAACACCATTGAGCAAATTTAGAGAACCGGAATTTGCTGGAGACTGCAAAACGATCCTATTGCCACCAACGTACATTTCACATAAGGGCTGTGAAGACAAGATAAGGAAGCATACAGACAGCCGTTTTTCCCTCGCTCCGTTTGTGACTGGAACAGGTTCAAAAACGGTTCAAATGGCTCTGAGCACTATGGAACTTAACATCTGAGGTCATCAGTTTCCTAGAACTTAGAACTACTTAAACCTAACTAACCTAAGGACAGCACACACATCCATGCCAGAGGCAGGATTCGAACCTGCGACTGTAGCAATCTCGCAGTTCTGGACTGAATCGCCTAGAACCGCACGGCCACCGCGGCCTGCGACTGGAACAGGAAACGGAATGACTACCAGTGGTACAAGATACCCTCCACCATGTACCGTATGGTGAGTTTCACAGTATCTATGTAGCTTTAGATGTAGATGAATGCCGGAATGGTTCCTTTGAAGAAGATACAGACGGTATCTCTCCGTATCCTGCCTTAATTACAATTTCTTCCATCCGTGATAGCTTTGTCGCCGACGGATCATAAAATTGTATTTCTTTTTTATTTAAATAAATACAATGTGCTTAATTAGAGAATTAATAAAAATGAATGGCCTGAAAACCGAAGGTCGAATAGAAATGTCAAATATCTTCGGTCGGCTGGACGGAAGAGTGGTCTAAAATTTTTTTTAGACGAATCAGTTGTTAGCAAATGCTGTGCATTCACTTCGGAGCCGCCCACGACCGGCAAGCTTGCTTGCTTTCCGGTCACCGGTTATTTTCACTGGACGCGAGGTGTTTCACGATACCGGCCGTTCTCGGAAGCGGAGTTCACGATAAACTCCCACAGGCACCTTCACAACAGTTTTAACAAAAGCATTACACCATGACCACGCGGCTAGTTACATTAGCAACACTGATTGAACAGGTTTCAAGTACTCGGTCACGCGAAGGCAGGTAATCGAAAGACTGGTGGCGGCGGTCTTCATATACCAAGCTAGTTCAAGAATAACATTTTACATGATGACTAATATTCTAATTGCTTCGAACATTATGATAGTTTCGTTACCTTTTATGTAATAAGGTCGTCGACTGAAGAACTTCCGATATAATGAAACTTGTTTCTTCGAAAACTCTGCAAAAAAATTTCTATATGTACGAGTTTAGCTAGTTTTGCAACTGATATTAGCAAGTCCGATAGCTTCGAGTTGCAGTCACAAATACTGAAAGACCACAGGTGATTCACCTTCTATGCTATTATGATTGACATAATTTAATTCAACTCAACAGAGTGTTTTTCTGTCTGCAAGTAGTTCTCTCATATTGTCATTCCAGGGAAAAGGATTGCGTTGGGAACCGAGCTGATTGATTTTTACTTCATTTTCTGATTATGTTTGATAGCTTCCTATGCTCCATCTTATCCACACCCCTAGCTATGGATAAAAGTCTATGACTTGTGAATGTGTGAATGACTAGAAACGAATGTACATTAGTAGAACGAGTATGGCTTTCTTGGTACCTCCTTGCAGTGAGGAGTGGGAAAGGCAGTTGAATTTTCAAAGCTGGGTTGTGGCACCAGTGAGTATATGTCTGTCTCGCTCCGTTTTGAAGCCTGTAGGGCTGTGGGAAGAGGAGGAGTGGGGGTAGCGAAAGGGGAGGAAGTGGGAGTTCAAGGTCATATTTAATCCGAAGAGCACTCTGTCATTCTACTTACCGTCTAAAATTTTCTTACAATGTTTTTGCAAGGAATTACAGTGTAAGAAGACTGGAAATATGTTACGTAAAATAATACAATAAAAATATCTACGTGATTAAGATAATATTGTTCGTTGTCGTTCAGATTCGAGAGTTTTTTTAATTTTATTTTATCGTGTAAAGGCATGCAGTATATATGTGTGCAATCCGGAAGGACTTCTTAACCCAAGAAAAGCTATCGGAACTGTAGGAGGTTTTGCTTAGAAGTATAGGAATTCTAACAATCCGATCACAATGCATATACTCGCTGAGGTATATTTAGTCAACATGGTTTCGTTTACACAGAGCTGCAATATTCACAGAGTGGATACGAGACAGGAAGAAGTACTGCAGTTCACTAACATCTCCTTCGCCATTCCAAATGGTTCAAATGGCTCTGAGCACTATGGGACTTAACATCTGAGGTCATCAGTCCCCTAGAACGTAGAACTACTTAACCCTGACTAACCTAAGGACATCACACACATCCATGCCCGAGGCAGGATTCGAACCTGCGACCGTAGCGGTCGCGTGGTTCCGGACTGAAGCGCCTAGAGCCGCCCGGTCACAGCGGCCGGCTTCGCCATTCCACTAAAAATTACTGCAGTTCACTCAGTTCGTTTTTCAGTCCGGGTCCACAAAAAAGAATAATCTGAACGATTAAGCAGATACTTGAATCGATGTTAAAAAACTTCCTTGTAGTACACAGTTTTTATTCTGTGCAGAAATTCGTTTATTAACTAAAGATCTTTTGGTGGAATGCCATACGTGAATGTGTGCACTACAAAAAAAATCGCTAGATACAGAGTGTTAGACCAGCACAATGCTTAATAACCAGGATGCCAGTATGTCGGGGAACATGCGAAAGACAGTTTCATACAAAATATCAGTCACCAGAAGAGCAGAACAGAATTTTGAAAGAATAGAGACGTTAAAAATACACTCGTGGAAATTGAAATAAGAACACCGTGAATTCATTGTCCCAGGAAGGGGAAACTTTATTGACACATTCCTGGGGTCAGATACATCACATGATCACACTGACAGAACCACAGGCACACAGACACAGGCAACAGAGCATGCACAATGTCGGCACTAGTACAGTGTATATCCACCTTTCGCAGCAATGCAGGCTGCTATTCTCCCATGGAGACGATCGTAGAGATGCTGGATGTAGTCCTGTGGAACGGCTTGCCATGCCATTTCCACCTGGCGCCTCAGTTGGATCAGCGTTCGTGCTGGACGTGCAGACCGCGTGAGACGACGCTTCATCCAGTCCCAAACATGTTCAATGGGGGACAGATCCGGAGATCTTGCTGGCCAGGGTAGTTGACTTACACCTTCTAGAGCACGTTGGGTGGCACGGGATACATGCGGACGTGCATTGTCCTGTTGGAACAGCAAGTTCCCTTCCCGGTCTAGGAATGGTAGAACGATGGGTTCGATGACGGTTTGGATGTACCGTGCACTATTCAGTGTCCCCTCGACGATCACCAGTGGTGTACGGCCAGTGTAAGAGATCGCTCCCCACACCATGATGCCGGGTGTTGGCCCTGTGTGCCTCGGTCGTATGCAGTCCTGATTGTGGCGCTCACCTGCACGGCGCCAAACACGCATACGACCATCATTGGCACCAAGGCATAAGCGACTCTCATCGCTGAAGACGACACGTCTCCGTTCGTCCCTCCATTCACGCCTGTCGCGACACCACTGGAGGCGGGCTGCACGATGTTGGGGCGTGAGCGGAAGACGGCCTAACGGTGTGCGGGACCGTAGCCCAGTTTCATGGAGACGGTTGCGAATGGTCCTCGCCGATACCCCAGGAGCAACAGTGTCCCTAATTTGCTGGGAAGTGGCGGTGCGGTCCCCTACGGCACTGCGTAGGATCCTACGGTCTTGGCGTGCATCCGTGCGTCGCTGCGGTCCGGTCCCAGGTCGACGGGCACGTGCACCTTCCGCCGACCACTGGCGACAACATCGATGTACTGTGGAGACCTCACGCCCCACGTGTTGAGCAATTCGGCGGTACGTCCACCCGGCCTCCCGCATGCCCACTATACGCCCTCGCTCAAAGTCCGTCAACTGCACATACGGTTCACGTCCACGCTGTCGCAGCATGCTACCAGTGTTAAAGACTGCGATGGAGCTCCGTATGCCACGGCAAACTGGCTGATACTGACGGCGGCGGTGCACAAATGCTGCGCAGCTAGCGCCATTCGACGGCCAACACCGCGGTTCCTGGTGTGTCCGCTGTGCCGTGCGTGTGATAATTGCTTGTACAGCCCTCTCGCAGTGTCCGGAGCAAGTATGGTGGGTCTGACACACCGGTGTCAATGTGTTCTTTTTTCAATTTCCAGGAGTGTATAAAACAGGAAAAGACAAATGGAAACGGGTGGGTTACACGTCTTCGAAACGTTTGTTCATATATCAATAAACGCAACTGAACTTGCCCGTTTTTTAAACGTCTTGAGTCGAAGTGAGAGAAGTAGCGATTAACAAAATAGGCGAACAGGCAAGTACGAGTGAATTCTAATCAAATGTAATACAACGATATAGAACAGATAAAAGATTCTATTAGAGTGGAAATACGAATGTTCTATGTGTTACAGAGCCTCAATTTTTGAAAGCCAAAGGAAAAATCCTGGCATAATGTTTCAAGAATGCGACTAAGTGCGGATCAGATAACCAAAACCAACTTTAATTTGAAACCGGGTTAGAAACATCACGTCGGAGGGCGTTCGACAGAGTAATGAAACGTGAGCAGGACAAACTATACTTGCAGCGTACATAAGCTTGTTGCACCTAGATACTGAAGATTCTGATTCTGGTATGCTGGTCCCAGAACCACCGCACAAATACATACTCACGCACGTAACCACGGACGTATGCACAAAAAACAGAGAGGATGTGGAAAGAAAGAGTGACACCACACTCCCAGACCCGAAATTAATTAAGAATATCCACGTCACAGTATGTACATTTTGTAATGGATTCAAAGTTATCATCGCCTCGGATGCTAAAAAAATAACGGGTGAACACTGTCCAAGCAAATGCAGAACAACGGGAGGCTATTATTCGTCTACGTTGTATAATATTGTTCATATATCACATCAACAGGTTTTTTTTATTATCGCATCCCATTCGAGAATTACAGATTTTCACGCTGGTAGATATACTATTACTTCCGAAGATACGGTCTGTAGTAAGAGAAAATACGCGCATCTGCTTGGACTTCGGCATAAATAGCACTTCCATTGCTCCAGGTGCGATGTTAATTCAACGCGAACATGAAAGCACAAGCAAGGTGGTAGTTTATCGATTCGCGGTTTCCGCCGATTTATTGTCAGAACGCGGCGTCTAACACTCTCTGGTGCGTGCAATACACCCGCCAGCTGTCCGTAACTAATAACGCAAACAAAGACAAAAGGACGCAACAATCCGGCATTTGGAACTCTGTTTATTGGAGCTGCCATCGATTGTTGCTTCTTTCTCCGAAAAGGGGTTCCCAAAGAGGAAGCGGAGTTTGTGGATAATGGCTTGTTTATTTACACTGCGCCTTTGTAATGGGTGGTCAAAGCAGCTCATCAACAACGTAGCTAGAAATTCACGGGGACGTGGAGGAGAAAGCAGCGCGTAGCGCACACGGAACTGTAAACTGATAATGTCAGGAGTAACTGTCCAACAACAAAGACATTTTATGGCTGTTTTACGACCAGAAAACAGTTGCCATATCAAAAAAGAACGTATCAGAGATATATCGTTCTGTTGTCTTTGTGGTTTTCAGTACGAAGAATGGTTTGGTGTCGCTCTTTATGTTAATCTATCCTGTGCAGTTCTCTTTGTCTCTGTATAACTACTGCGACCTACAGTAAATGGACAAAAATATGAAAACACCGCGAGAAAACCAAGCTCGTACATAAATGTAGGTGCTAGCCAAGCCTGGACGTTGTAGCGTTGTGTTTTACCACAACGGCGCCTGGTCAGTGTCGTGAATACGTTGCTTACCTCAGCCGCGGTCAGAGCAGTGTCCCGTGTAGTTGTGAGTGCATTTTGTCGGAGATCAGTGCATTCGAATTTCGGAAAATTATTGGTACTTCCGTAAACGAGGTAGCCGAAGTGTTTAGTGTTTCAAGAGGCACCAATCGAAGATTCACACCGGAGAAAAGAGGAGAAACATCATCCGCTATGACAGAACGCAGACGGAAGTTCGTGTTGAGCTATTGGACGATAACTGAACGGGACTGTGAGCAAAATAAGAGGACGGCAGCTGCAGGAATGAATGTCGCACAGAGGAATCCTGTCAGCAGCAAATCAATACGAAGCGAGCTCGTTTATCAGGAAGCTGCAGGGCGAGCTGGAACTCCAAAACCACTCACGAGTGATGCAAATGTCCGAAACAGGGAAACGTGGTGTCGAAACCATAAAACCTGGACTGTGGAGCGATGGAAGAATGTCATTTGGCCGTATGAGTCTTGTTTCGCTCTGTTCCCAACTTCTGGGCGAGTTTCCGTCCAAGAGTGAAACACGGCCAGACTTCGGTGATGATCTGTGCAGCCATATCCTGAGATTCCACGGGTCCCATGGCTACCTTGCAAGGTCGCATTGCTGCCAAGTAAAATGTGACAGTTTTGACTGATAAGGCCCATCCCATGGCAGAATGTTCCCCAATGAAGAGCTGTGTTCCAAGATGAGGGGGCCACTGTTCACACAGCTCGCATCGTCCAGGACTGGATTTGTGAGCACAAGGATGAATTGTCGGATCTCCCCTGGCCACCACAGTCGCCTGATCTCAGCATTACTGAGTCTTTGTTGTCTACTTTGGAGAGAATATTGCGTGATCGTTATGCTCCTCCATCATCATTACCTGAACTTCCCACTATTTCGCAAGAAGAATGGTATAATCTTCCCTTGAAAATTCCCCATTAAATGTCTTTATCCATTCCGAGACGACTGGGAACTGTTCTGAAAGCCAACGGTTTTCCTACACACTGTTAGGTACGGTAATGTGTTGTGTTCGTCGTGTTCCCATTTTTCATCCGCTCCTTGTACATCCTCTTGAACCTGCTTATTGCCTCCCCCCCCCCCCCAGGCCTCTCCCCACCCTCCGCACCCACTTTCCGTATGTCTTGATGCCTTACGATTTATCCTGGTACATTCAAAGTGTATCACGCTGAACTATATGCGACCAGATGCAGTGTCTTCCTGCTACCAAATTCCTTATCTGCACCACTTCAGCTGATCCACGACTTCCTTTTCCACTTACAGAGGCAGGGCAGGGAGGTTTCGTTGTGCTGTGTAGCGGGGGACATGGCTCTTCAGATTAACGATGCAGCAAATGAAACATCTAAGAAAGCTTGCTTGGAAAATACGATTTCTGAATATGCAGCCTCGCTGTAGAGGCAAAGGGTCATACGTTGATGGGAGCAGAAGTGGTTAGGGTTGATGAACAACAAGCGGCTGGAGGAAGTACTCTTAACGCGTCTCCGGATAGAGCACTGTCCTCTGATTCTGAGATTCCTCCTCCAGAAAGAGGATCTGCCAGTATGAGGTGGCTGTCGCGTACAGGTATCTGTGTACCACATTTCAACAGAATGTGTCTAATACCAAGCCATGAGGGCTGAAACCAACTTATAAGCTGACTATTTTAGGAGACGATGTATCGAATGTCGTTCATGTTTTAAGATTCTGTGTGATGTCTGATCTTCTAAACGGTACATTAGGTACAATATTTTGATGTGTTGCCCAGATGATTGCTTCATCTTTTATTTTCCAATTGCTCATCCAGACTCTGTCACATGTTACATTATTATAGATTTTATGCTGTCGGAGTAGCATACAATTCTTGATGTTCTGTGTGAAAGAGTGAGTGTGAGTGAGAGAGACAGTATATAGGGTGGCTGAGGATTACATTTCATATTTTATCGTCTGTTATACTTTTCACAAAAACAAAACGACGTTCGTCTCCCATCAGTTGAGTACGAGTGCTGACGGCCTCGCCGTCGAGTACCCTGTATATACCATCACCACTAACACCACCACCACTACTAGCACCAACACCACCACCACCACCACCACCTCCACCGCCGGCCGTGTGGCCGAGAGGTTCTAGGCGCTTCAGTCTGGAACCGAACGACCGATACGGTCGCAGGTTCAAATCCTGCCTCGGGCATGGGTGTGTGATGTCCTTATGTTAGGTTTAGTAGTTCTAACTCTAGGGGACTGATGACCTCAGATGTTAAGTCCCATAGTGCTCAGAGCCATTTGAACTATTTTTGAACCACCTCCCCCACCTCCAACACCTGTTTTCATTGAAAAACGTTTCGATTTATTTAAAAGCATCACCAGTGGTCAGGTTTATGACTCTCTGTGTTTTTCCGCAGGTGTTCTACAAAACGGTGTCCGATTGCCTCCACACCGCGATGGATTGGACACAATATTTTCTCATTTGAGCGTTTCGGCATCTGTATCTCCGTACACCTCTGCACGTCTCTGCACACCTACAAGGCGAACGAGGTGGTGCTGCGGTTAGCACACGGGACTCGGGAGGATGACGGTTGAAACCCGCGTCCGGTCATGTTTTGAAATGCTTGGAAGGCTTTCTCCCACTGTTTCACATCTTAGCAACTTTGTCAACAACATCCACTATTAATTTTCTTTGGCTGTTAATAAACTGTATCATTGCGAGTTCCTTAATTCTCATAAAGCACATGTCCTTTGGTACAGTGTAGTGGACGGCATGTCATAAAACCACTTTCACCGTTAGTTGCTGCGTTAAGCGAAGCGACATTGTGGTGGCGTTCACCTAGTGGGACGGTGCCGTCGCCATCTGCTCCGTTGACACGCAGTGAGAATCGAACGTAATTATCAGCAAACGGCGTGGTGTGTGGCGGCGCGCAAGAAACCCCGCGTGCGGTGAATTAGCTGTGAGTTGCGAGCGTAGCCGGCAGCGGCGTTCCGATACAAAGCGCGTCTGGGGAGCTCCAGCACCGCCGCCGCCACCCAAGATAAACCCGAGAGCACAGTGGAACACAGCGGCCGGGCCCTCTGGTCTCTTAGCGCGGCGCTCAAAGCTTTGAGGGCCGGCCCGGCTGCACCACGCCACGCCGTGGCCTCTGGGCGCGCCCAGCTTAGCCCGGGCCGCAGCTCGCCAAATGGTCTTACTTTTCCCGTCGGCGGGTAGCAGCGGCTTGCCTGCCTCCCAGTCCTCTCCCTCAACCCACACCCCCGCCCACAACCCCTTAGGCCGCCAAGTTTATGTGGAGGATTTGCGAGCGCCTCCAGGGACCCGCGGTGCGGGGGGTTTCCGCGGCGGAAAGGAAGAAAAATATGAAAGGGATCCTCAGTCTCCCATCCGGACTCGCGTTTTCCTTTTCCCCCCTCTATCACCGACCTCACTACCGTCCGCTGGTCGCATTTTAAGGGCAAGGCATCTTGCTGACATTCCTTATATACTGGTCACTCTCTCTTCATCGGCATAGACATTACGATGCTACTTTTCTGTATTTATTTACAATGGAAAATATCGCTTCTAGAAAACCGGCGACCATAATTTGAAAGAAAGATTTCTTTTAGCAATAATATGTTACGTTGTGCTCTATGGTAAGTGTTCATCGGAGGTGAGGGTATCATCTAGAGTGCCCCAGGGAAGTGTGGTAGGTCCGATGTTGTTTTCTGTCTACATGAATGATCTTTTGGATAGGGTGGATAGCAATGTGCGGCTGTTTGCTGATGATGCTGTGGCGTACGGGAAGGTGTCGTCGTTGAGTGACTGTAGGAGGATACAAGATGACTTGGGCAGGATTTGTGATTGGTGTAAAGAATGGCAGCTAGCTCTAAATATAGATAAATGTAAATTAATGCAGATGAATAGGAAAAAGAATCCTGTAATGTTAGAATACTCTATTAGTAGTGTAGCGCTTGACACAGTCACGTCGATTAAATATTTGGGCGTAACATTGCAGAGCGATATGAAGTGGGACAAGCATGTAATGGCAGTTGTGGGGAAGGCGGATAGTCGTCTTCGGTTCATTGGTAGAATTTTGGGGAGATATGGTTCATCTGTAAAGGAGACCGCTTATAAAACACTAATATGACTTATTCTTGAGTACTGCTCGAGCGTCTGGGATCCCTATCCGGTCGGATTGAGGGAGGACATAGAAGCAATTCAGAGGCGGGCAGCTAGATTTGTTACTGGTAGGTATGATCATAACACGAGTGTTACGGAAATGCTTCAGGAACTTGGGTGGGAGTCTCTAGAGGAAAGGAGGCGTTCTGCTCGTACAGAGGCATATAGGCATTCATTTTTCCCTCGTTCAGTTTGGCAGTGGAACAGGGATAGAAGATGCTAGTTGTGGTACGAGGTACTCTCCGCCACGCACCGTATGGTGAATTGCGGAGTATGTATGTAGATGTAGATGTAGATGTAATAAAAATAATGGTGGAAATGCCATCAGGGCTGTTTGACACCTGGGCCATACTCGTCATCAGATACACTGCAGTCGTTGTGAACTGGGCAAAAGCACAGCTACACAATCTAGACAGGAACATTATTATTAAAATAAAAATGAAAATTATTTACCATTTCTTAAAATCTGATTAATAAGAATAAAATAAATTAAGAGCTGTGAAAATGATTGTAAGACTTACATCGGAAAACATGTGGCATATGCAATATACAGGGTGTATCAAAAAGAATAATCCGATACTTAAAAAAAATCATAGTTATTACGTCGCAAAGTTTTGTAGATGGCTGCTTGCTTCAGTGACCGTTTATAAATTAAGACTGAAACAAATGAGCCCTCGGTCACAATTTTTTAGACGATGGCATGAACAATGCCGAGAAACAGGTTGTTTGTGTAAAGGCACGTCTGACACAGACGTCGAACGCACCCGCCATAGTTTCACAAGGAGTCCGCAGAAATCAGTTCGCAGGGGAGCTTGACAACTCAACATGCCCCCGGATCTCCGTTAGGCGTGTGTTGCATCGACATTTACACATGAAACAATGCAAATTTCAGCTACTGCAAGCTCTTCGTGAAAGTGACAAACAACAACTTGTGCAGTTCCGTAATTTCGTTCTTGGTAAGATGGAGTATGACAGTTTGCTTCCACGCTTAGTGTTTACTAACGAGACAGATGGTTCAAATGGCTCTGAGCACTATGGGACTCAACTTCTCAGGTCATTAGTCCCCTAGAACTTAGAACTAGTTAAACCTAACTAACCTAAGGACATCACACACATCCATGCCAGAGGCAGGATTCGAACCTGCGACCCTAGCGGCCTCGCCGTTCTAGACTGCAGCGCCTAGAACCGCACGGCCACTACGGCCGGCCTAACGAGACAACGTTCCATTTAAGTGGAAAGGTGGACCGTCAGAATGTGAGAATATGGGGTACAGAACAACCACATGAAGTTGTACAAGATGAGAGGGACTCAAGACATGCTCGCTGCAGCGTGGGAACAATTTGAACACCGCGTCGACATATGCTGTGCATCTGAAGGGGGGCATATTGAACACCTGTGAAAAGGTATGAAAAAAAAACTTTTTGAGTTTCCTGTTCACCAAAAAACACAATTCATTGTGTATGTTTATTAGTTTCAGAAATATAGACGTGCCAAATCGGATGATTCTTTTTGATACACCATGTATAATAGTAAGGAGGTGAACTATTCATGCACCACTTAGTGAGTAGTGCAATAGCAAGGAGGTAGTTATTCATACATCAATTATGCATTGTATCTTACAAATACTTTCATAGCTATTAACATTTCACGATCATAAATTTTCAGGAATTTCTGTACAGGGTTAGGAATCTGTATGGGGCTGGGAGAAATTATTTTGTGCTTTTTAGTCCGATTTAGAAGCATGCTATATTAAAAATTCACTTTTTTAGTCCTGTGTGTGTGAAATTTTTCAATCGATTTCAAACTTTATGATGAGATTACAAAGGACGACGGTTCAAGCCGGCGTCCGGCCATCCAGATTTAGGTTTTCCGTGATTTCCCTAAATCGCTTCAGGCATATGCCGGGATGGTTCCTTTGAAAGGGCACTGCCGATTTCCTTCCCATCTTCCCTAATCCGAGCTTGTGCTCCGTCTCTAATGACCTCGTTGTCGATGGTTCCTTTGCTACTGCAAACGTCGTCGAACTGTTCGTGCAGATGGTTGTTGTCTTGCAAACGTCCCCATGTGTTGACTCAGGGATCGAGACGTGGCTGCACGATCCGCTACAGCTATGCGGATAAAATGCCTGTCATCTCGACTGCTAGTGATACGAGGCCGTTGGGATCCAGCATGGCGTTCCGTATTACCCTCCTGAGCCCACCGATTCCATATTCCTCCTTACACGAGGCATCACAACAACGTTTCACCAGACAACGCCAGTCAACTGCAATTTGTGTTGAGAAATCGGTTGGAAACTTTCCTCATGTCAGCACGCTGTAGGTGTCGCCATTGGCGCCAACCTTGTGTGCGTGCTCTGAAAAGCTAATCATTTGCATATCACAGCATCTTCTTCCTGTTGGTTAAATTTCGCGTCTGTAGCTCGTCATCTTCGTGGTGTAGCAATTTTAATGGCCAGTAGTGTTCTTTACTCAACGTTGGTGAAAGGAAACAGAACATGATCGAGACAGTAGAAAAAAGTACAGGTGAAAATATTTTGTCTGATGTTATCACCAAATTTATCCCTTAACGATAACTATTTTATGAGGAAAAAGTTCTATGGCAGTATCTATGGTGTGCGTGTGTGTCAGTATGTGTTTACCACAAGCATGTTATTGACTAGCGCTCAAGTATTTTCACCTGAAGTGATCTGGGAATTCCACTTAATAGCTAAATCTGGGTTGCAATTCCTCCCGGATGCTAGTCCATTGCCTTCACGACAGCAGCGCGTCACTTAGTGCTACTGCTGCAATAGTTCTGACAACCGCATTGCTTTACAGGTTTATTAGCCGTTTGTGTCAAGTCTGAGGGGTGTTAGCGGAACAGCTGATACGTAACTGCAAATGACATGCCACTGTTTCTGGACAGTGACAGAGGGTGAGGAACTTTGTCAGCGTGTGGCTCTGAAAGTGTCATGCACAGCAGCGGTCGGCCACTGGAAGGCGTTGTTCGCCGCCGTTGTGTTTAGCGCGTGTTCCTACAGCAACAGCATCGACCGTGCTTGGCTTTACACCTCAAGTGCCGTGCCGAGAGTGGGTGTGGCACGGAATGCCTCGTGGGTAGGCGTCTGGTGACCACAAAACGTTCGATGTACACAGAGAAACACGTGTTACGTAAGGCACTGCACAGTATATAGTGAACGCGCTTGGCGTCAGTATTAAACACTCTCGTCTCTGTTGTTCGAGATGATATCCAAAAGTTCTAGAAATTTCAGTTCTGTCCACAAGTGGTTATGAAAACACTGAACATAGCTAGGTGTCGCCCCATACGAGGTGGTTCAAAAGATAACGGGAACTTTTTTGAGATAATTTTAATTGTTCGTCCACATACATATTATCTCCTTAAGAATAACCACTATTACGCACTAACACATTAATGCCAGCGTTTTACCCAAATCCCGAAATACTTTCAGAACTCGATTTTTGAGACAGTTTTCAGTTCTCTCGGCGAGGCGTCTTTAATCTCACACGTGCTTGTAAAAAGTCAGTCCTGTAAGATCATTTGTATTTTTATCCTTGTGACTGGAGGTCTAGGTACCTGCGGCCGTTCACATATGCAAGAAAATGAAACACCTACAGCCGTCCTTACGATGTCATTTATTATATGGCTACCAGTTTCGGCGCTTCAATGCACCACCTTCAGGCCTCAGCTAATGCTGAAGGGGTCAACGCCATCCGTATACACGATGCATCAGTGGCCAACATTACTGGTTTACGCAGCCTACCTTCAGAACGACATAAAAACAATTAACACCCTTAGTCCTTGCAGCTTAATTTTTTCATTTGGGTGAAGAGGTAGACGTCACACTGAGCTAAAAGTCTGGTGACTACGGCGGCTGAGGAACGACTGTTCTCTTGTTTTTAGGCAAAAATTCATAAATAATGTAGGCTTACACTCTCTTACAATGTCATGGTGGATTACCCAGCCTTTCGTACGCTACTTCCGTGGACGTTTAGTCTAGATGCCCTCCCTCCAGTGCGTTGGAACATTGCGGTAGAGCGAATTAGTGACCACCTGCTCAGGAAGAACGAACTATTCATGAACAATCAGGCCAATACCCCTATTGGGTATTCATTGTTTTCATGTCGTTCTGAAGGTAGTCTGCGTAAACTAGTTATGTTGGTCACTGATGCGTCGTGTATACGGATGGTGTTAACCCCTTCAGCATCAGCTGAGGCCTGAAGATGGCGCATTTAAGCGCCGAAACTTGTAGCCATGCAAGAAGTGACATCATACGGACGACTGTAGGTGTTTCATTTTCTTGCATAAGTGAACGGCCGAAGTTCCGCAGACTTCCAGTCACAAGGATGGACATACAAAAAACCTTACAGGACTGTCGTTTTACAGGTGAGATTAAAACCGTCTCGTCGAGAGATTGTAACATATAGGTTCATAATAGATCATATTTAAAAAAGATGTTCGAAAAAGGGGTAGCTTAGCGGAGCGGTGTGTATCGCTGTCCCCAACCGGTGATGGTAGGATCGACATGCCCAACCGCTGCACGTGTGGTGAGGTACTACGTCATCTAGTGACGTCTCATGTTCCACACTTTTCGGGTATTTCCCGACATTCGTGGCCTCATGTATCTTATATTAAATTACTTATCCCAGAGTCATTTACTTCGCTTTGAGATTTTTTTAAACCTTAATATGACTCACCATATATAGGCCTATTTGTAGCTTAAGTGTACTGTAACAGAAGCAGCCTATACACCTGCTTATAGGTAAAGCCACTGTTTGTACACGTCATACAAGCACTTGCCCTTAGAAACTTGTACCAGAAGTAGTTCATACCAAGACGCAGAGGGTGTTTTGCCAAAAGGAAAAGAAAAAAAGAAAAGACCATTAGTTTGTCTCTATTCCCGAACACCAATGATGTGTTCCGGTATATTCCACATTTGCAACTGGAACAGAGGATGTGAGCTCTTTGTCGTGCACCAATCAGATCGAAGGGCAACTCATCGAGGCCGAAGTGGACATGACAGCGGGTCCGCTGCTAGCGTGCGAGAATAGCCGCTTGCCACGTGCAGAAATAGAAAAGCGGCGCGCACGTAAACCCACAGCGGCCGAACGTCCGGGAGCGAAATGGCCCGCAGAAAATGGGTCGTGCGCGCAGTTAATGGAAAAAGACGCGACGCAGAAATTAAAAGCGGCCCTGCGAGGCGCGTGCCGTAATGAAGGAGCTGAATAAGCCACTCGCTGGCGACGCCTTTGTTCCCGCGGCCGCTGGCCTCGGAGGACAGGCAGCGCGCCCCACTTCTGCGACTGTGGCCGCCCGTCTCCTCTGCACCTCCACCAGGCGCGGTTCGCCAGGCGTCTTACGTAGCGCTTTCTCGAGCGCGTAGGGGATCCTCCCTGCTGCACCTGTAATACCGGTTGTGCTACACGCCTTCGATCGTACCCTCATGCTCTACTTTCCTTACTTGAAAAATTTCTTTCCTTCTCATTAAAATTTGTTGCTCCTTCACTGAAATTTCTCCATCTGCTCTTAAATCGTCTTACCTTCTCTCATCACGCTGTTTCCTTCTCACATTCTTTTCTCCTTACAAAAGTTCCTTTAACATCCTTAACAACTTTTTTCCACTACGACTTCTTTTCTTTTCAATCCAACTTCGGTCTTTTCTACCAGCGTTTATTTGCTTTCCCTTCTTTTTCTTGTTCCTTTGTCCCGCATTGGCCTCAGGTCGGTATTATTATCAACTTATTTGGCATGGTTCATTTATGGAATGGCCGTATTTTCTTCCCCTCCCCTCCTCCCCGCCTCGCCCGCCCCCCCCTCCCCCCAATCCACTGGGACGAAATATGTGTACCCAAACTGTCTGCTTGTAGTTTTATTCATGTGGAAGCGAGCGAAAATTTTCGAAATGTTTACGAATCGTGTAACTGAAGCGTGACTTGGGTAGTAGCTCAGTATTCACTTAGTGGGATGTGGGCAACTGCCTAAAAAACACATCCAGATTGGGCGGTCCTCGGAGCCTCGTCGTTAATCCACCAGGCGGATGCGGTTCGGGGTCGGAGCACTTTCCCATCCAGGAAGCAGCGCTTTAACATGCACAGCTATCTGCTCCGGTATTTATTTCCTTTTCATTCGATTTATTGGTTTCCATCCCAGTTTCTGTTGATTCCATTCAATTTCATTTATCATAATTACAGTTCGTTTCTTCTTCATTCTAATTTATTTCCTATTCAGCAACACTTCACACCCCTCCATTTTTCAATATCTCTTTCTCTCAGTTTAATTCTTCATTCAATATTTTCACCTTTCTATTTCAGTTACATTACCATTTCTTCGGTCTAGTTTCATTCCTGCTTTTCAGCTTCTAAATTTTCCTAGTTTCCGTTTCCGTTTATTTCCTTTCCTTCTTTCATTTCCTTTTCTATCCTGTTCCTTCCCTTTCTTTTTATCTCCGTACTTTTACATGAAAAACCAATTGCCTTGCAACTTAAATCTGAAGCAATTCATTGTGGTGGAGACATACGTGATTGGAAGCTCCACCTATTTAATACCAAGTGAATCCAATGTGTCACTATTGTACTGAGAGGTAGTCGGAATCTTTTGGTATGCCTAGACAATCTGTGCACAATGCTGTCTTCATTGTCAACACCGAGGAACTCGATGTGTTGTTATCTGACATCTCACAGGTACTCAGTGGTACTAGAATGTTTTAAGTTTAGTAGCAACTCAAAATGACGATGGGACGAACAATGGAATAATGGTTGCAATTTAGCGGGTCATTTAGATTGACGTTTTTAAAGATGAAAATGAATCTTTAAAGGATGGCGAATAATGAACCATATCTGACATCACCTAATGTACTGTAGGAAAAACACGAAAATTCAATGTCATTAACACGGAACGAGGATTTCGAAAATAGGCCCCTTACATTATCAGAACAGAAAAGTTTGTGTTCGTCGAATAATACCTGCACAGAAATTGCACCACTGTCGATGGATGTCTCTCTGTCTTACCATCCGAAGCGAAGAGCAGGATTATTAGACGATACTCCCAGTCCTGAAGCCTACCGCAGTACCGAACACAAGTACAAGAAGCCTCTAAAAATTCCACTGGTGAAAGTTTGCGCCAAATAAGTATACTACGTACCATTCACATAGAGCCCATGCTGGGTACGTTGTGCACAAAGTGTCCATAGCTTAAGCCTGTTCATGTCAAACTAGGAAACAAGACGGGACTCTCTCTAAATAACATCACAGTGTTGTCTTAGAGTGAACTTCTGACGACTGAATTTCCAATTTAGCTGTAAGAAATTTCTACGAGAATTAGGGCAGCTACTACTAAACGTAAAGTCTTACTAGAGAATAAATCACAAGGAGATTATAGTCTTGCAAGCGGAAAAGCTTTGCCTGAATTTGGACTAGTTTCATGTAACACTTCACATTCGTCTGTCCTGTGCAAGAATCTTCATTTCTGCGCAAATGCCGTAACTTACATTCACTGGAACCTGCTTACTGCAATCGAACCTTCGTCTCCCTGTACTGTATTATTATTCAACCAAACATTTCCCTTGAGTGCGAAATTAACTATTGCCGGCCAGAGTGGCCGCGCGGTTCTAGGCGCTACAGTATGGAACCGCGCGACCGCTACGGTCGCAGGTTCGAATCCTGCCTCGGGCATGGATGTGTGTGATGTCCTTAGGTTAGTTAGGTTTAAGTAGTTCTAAGTTCTAGGGGACTGATGGCCACAGCAGTTAAGTCCCATAGTGCTCTGAGCCATCTGAACAAATTAACTATTCTTTGATGCCTCAAGACGTGCCCTATCAACCTACCTCTTGTTTCAGTCCAGTAACCATTCATTATTTATCCGTTGTGCCCATCTACTCTTGGGATCCTACTTGGGTCAAATTCCGTCGTGAAAGGTAATTTTCACAGAAAAAACGTCATCAGACCAGGTGTTTGTGTCGTATGAGAGCTAGTACAATGTCTTCGTAGATACAAGGTTGTCTGTCACTAATTGGTGCAAGAACGCGAACTTGGGCTGGATGTTTATCTCAATGGCGCCGCGAATACAGACCCAGACCGCTGGAGCACGTTTCGTAATGCTCATGAATGGGTTGGAAAGAAGCTGGCGTTTGATGTCTTCTTTTTAAGACGAATTCTTCGGCACAAGAGAGGGAAAAAACAGGACGTGGCGGTCCGGAAATAAAATCTTTTGGGCGGGAGCCAAGTTAGGGTCTCGATCTGACTGCCGGCGCCGGCAGTTATTCCTGGCCCGGAACTGCCCTACGACAAGGGTCGCGCTGTTCACCCCACAGCGCCACCTGCATTGCGACGCAAAAAGCTTCCGTGCACCCAGACACCCACCAACCCTTCCGTCACGACGGCCGCTGTGACTCTTCCTGTTAATATTCGCCATCTTCATCCACCCGGCTCTACCACCCATTGCAAGACTCTTGCTACAGTGAACGGAGACTTGTAATTGTCCACTGTAGTGATAGCTGTCACATAATGTCAGATACACAGACGAACCAGATCATTATGAACACCTACTTAATAACGTGTTCGTTCATCTTCGGAATGGAATACAGCAGTGATTCTCTATTGCATGATCCTTGGTGGGTTTTCAGAGTTACACAGGGTGTTTGAGCTACTCGCAGCGTCTCGTTTTATGGAACTCAAACTACGTCTGTATCAAGAACGGTATCCAGACAGGCGACAGCCACGTAATCAATACAGGTTCTTTCTCAGAGCTTTGGCCGACTGTTAGCAAACGGAGTCCTACTGTAAAAAATACGGGGAGGTCTGACCATGAGTTACAGGGTATATTTTAGACCGAGATATATGTTACTCCTGCCATACTTAGCCCAGTGTCTCCAGTCTTTCCTTGTGTAGTTATTGGTGAATTCATAGACGTTTTGGATCTCTGTAAGTTTGTTCCGTTTATAGTATTTAATCTTTCGTAAATGGTTCAGAGGTCATATACCGGAAAGTTGTTACTTCCACGATTCCACTTTTGTTATCGCCTGCTGATTTCATTGTTTCCGATGGTGAAACACACTTTTTAAATCGAAATTTCTGAAACATTTACGATAGATTAAGTACTATAAACGAAATAAACTTACAGACATATCCAAGACATATATGAATACACCGCTAATTACACAAAGAAAAAATGAAGACACTTGGTGAAAGTGTTCACCACAGAGTCATCAAAAAATGGTTCAAATGGCTCTGAGCATTATGAGACTTAACTTCTGAGGTCATCAGTCCCCTAGAACTTAGAACTACTTAAACCTAACTAACCTAAGGACATCACACACATCCATGCCCGAGGGAGGTTTCGAACCTTCGACCGTGGGGTCGCGCGGTAAGACACTTGGATAAATATATCTTGGTCCACCCACCCTGTAACTCATGGCCAATCATCACTTGTATTTTTTACAGTAGGATTCCGTCTGTTAACAGTCGCCCAAAGCTCTAAGATGGAACTTAAGAGGGATACTCGGAAAGTAAGGTTCGACAGGTCGCGAAATGGAAAGGACAGCGATAATCCGATGAAGGTGTGTTGGGTAGTGTCTCTAATATGCCTGTCGATTGCATCATGTTGCTCTTTTCTGTTATGAGCACACAGTGAGCACGTAAAGATATCTGGAACAATAGTGGCTCCCGCCAAATATGGGTGCCTGCTAAGAGGTTTCGCCTGGTTTCATGCGGCCCCACATAACGTAACTGCAATGCGTTTTCTTCTTCATGACAATTCTCGGCCGCACACTGCAGGGGCAGTGACGGCAACACTGCAGCGTTTTCAATGGAAAGTGTTTGATCACCCACAATATAGCCCAGACTGGGCAACCTTTGATATTCATCTCTCCTTAGATGAACCGCTGCCTATGAAGACAACATTTTGGCTCAAACGATGAACTGCATACCAGCGTAGAGAAGTGGCGAAAAGAACAGGCAGCTGCCTTCTGTGACGAGGGTATTGGAAAGTTGGTACAACGCTACTACAAACGTATGAGTCAGAGTGGCGACTTTGTAGAGAAGTAGCTGGAAGGCGTAGCTAACTTTTACAAACAAAACTTTTTTGAACACGTTTCTTGTAGTGGCCATTTTCGTAGCAGCTGTATATAAATTGCAGTTGTTCAAAGAAAATGCCTTTTTTGCATGCTTCACATAGAAATTTTTATTCTTATTTATGCTGTAAGTAGGCTGTTTAGGTTCTTAAATTGGTAACGCCAAAGCCACGTAACGCTCTGTATGAAAATCACTGGCTGTGGTGTGTGCAGTCTGCATTGTTGTCTGCCATTGTAGTCTTGGGCAGTTGGAGGTGAGCCGCCAGCAGTGGTGGATGTGGGGAGAGAAATGGCGGAGTTTTGAAATTTGTAAGACTGGATGTCATGAACTGATATGTATATTATGACTTCTGAACACTATTAAGGTAAATACATTGTTTGTTCTCTATCAAAATCTTTCATTTGCTAACTATGCGTATCAGTAGTTAGTGCCTACTTAAACCTAACTAACCTAAGGACATCACACACATCTTTTATTTAGCTGGCAGTAGTGGCGCTCGCTGTATTGCAGTAGTTCGAGTAACGAAGATTTTTGTGAGGTAAGTGATTTGTGAAAGGTATAGGTTAATGTTAGTCAGGGCCATTCTTTTGTAGGGATTATTGAAAGTCAGATTCCGTTGCGCTAAAAATATTGGCTGTCAGTTTAGTATTGATCAGAATAGGTAAAGAGCGAAATGTCTGATTACGTTCAGTTCTGCTCAGCTGTTTGAAAATCAAATAGTGTAAGAGGTTTATCAGCACAGTAATTCAATAAACTTTTCGAAGGGGACGTTTCATAATGCACCCATAAAATAAGAATAAAAATTTCGATGTGCAGCATGCACCCATAAAATAAGAATAAAAATTTCGATGTGCAGCATGCAAAAAAGGCATTTTCTTTGAAACAACTGCAAAATGTTTTTGATTTTCACTGTGGTTTCAAATTCGCGATAGATCGGACCTTACCTTCCTAATAGCCCTCGAATATCAGTTACGTGGCTGTCGCCTGTCTGGACATCGTTACTGACACAGACGACATGCTGGTTGCATAAAACGAATCGGTAGGGACAGCTGGATCATTCTCCGTAGCATCAGATGTTTACGCACAGGTATGTAAATCGCGTAAATTACGAGCCAGTGGTTTGTGGGTGCGGAGCTGGCTCCCGATAGCATTCCAGGTGCTTTCAATCGTGTTCAGATGAACTGAATTTGTTGGCCAAGACATCAACGCGAGCTCACTATCATACTCCTGAAACCACCACATAACGACTGCGGCAGTGTGACACGGAGAGTTATCTGCAGGAATTTGCCATCGCCATCAGGGAACAAAGCAACCATCAAGGGATGGAGATGGTCCGAAGTAATGATAACGTAGTCCACAGCTACCATGCTGCCTGTTATTAAAACTACAGATCACATGTGAGCTCAGGAGAATATCCCCCACATCAAAACATCCCTCCCACTGGCCTGCGTCAGGGCGCAGTGCATGTTTCGAGCATCCATTCTCCTGGATGGTGACGTGTCCGGACACTATCACCACCCTGGTGTAACGAGAACTCTAATTCATTTATCCAGTTGACAATTTACACCTTTGATCTACCGTTCAGTCTCGATTAACCTGTGTCCATTGTAATCATACCTGACGAGGTCATTGCGTCAACATGGGAGGACATAGGTGACGTCTGCTGGGTAGCCCCACGCTCCACAATGTGCGCTGAACGGTGTGCTCCATAAACCTTACGTCTGCACCAGCAGTGGAATTTGTTCTCCGATCGACCACACACTGCTGTCTGCGCTGTTTCACAGAGCGAGCAAGCCTTCAACCTCCACGTTCTGTGATGAGGCGAGGACGTCCAACACCTTGTTGTATAGTCCCTTTTTTCACCGCCCTTCAACCACTTTCCGTAGATGCTGACGACAGTAGCACTCAAGCAGCCGGCCAGCTTCTCCGCTTTTGAGATGCTCGTTCCTAGGCGCTTGGACATAAGTATCTGCTCTTTCTCAAAAATGCTTATGGCAGTGGGTTTCCCCACTTGCGTCCCTAACTTCGCTAGAAAAATTCTCCATGCGTCTCTGCTCCGCTTTCTTTACAGCGTCACGTGACCGCAACGCCACCAGAGTGCATTCGGTCTTGTGGTGGGCAGTGGTTGTAATGTTTGGACTCATCTGTGTATTTATAACATGGCCGGCCGGAGTGGCCGAGCGGTTCTAGGCGCTACAGTCTGGAACCGCGCGACAGCTACGGTCGCAGGTTCGAATCCTGCCTCGGGAATGGACGTGTGTGATGTCCTTAGGTTGGTTAGGTTTAAGTAGTTCTAAGTTCTAGGGGACTGATGACCTCAGAAGTTAAGTCCCATAGTGCTCAGAGCCATTAATAACATGTTTGTAATATGCCTTATGAAAATTCAAATAAACAACGAACCTTGGATGATACGATGATAGAATGTACTTCATTTCTCGTACTTATCAAATGACTACCCGTCGCTGTGCCTCACACTGCTAACGAACGCTATTGCGGTAACACACATCCCTGGAGCTAGCTCATTCAATTTCTTGTGGTGTGAGAAACTTTTCATCACCAGTTGTGAAGCCACACCATCAGACGATGGCGATAAAACTTCAGAATGCATTAGACCAAAGAAAATGAAACATTTGAGGCTAAAAGTTAGTTCATAGGCCTCAGTAACTAATGAGTAGGAATCATTGCAAATCAGTTTAATGTGTGTTGCGCGGGCGGCCGAGACATGATACGTAGATAATAACGAAGCGCAAGTTTTGAGGTACTTTTCCCCTAAGATTGTCGATTCGATATCTTGTTGTGTTCACCTCTAGGAGAAGTCTGTGCATAGCAGTTTAATGTCTCATAGAGGTCCTTCCAGCAGCCTTCCGAAGTGGCCGAGCGGTTCTAGGCGCTTCAGCCTGGAATCGCACTACCGCTGAGGTCGCAGGTTCGAATCCTGCCTCGGGCATGAATGTGTGTGATGTCCTTAGGTTAGTTGGGTTGAAGCAGTTCTAAGTTCTAGGGGACTGATGACCTCAGCTGTTAAGTCCCATAGTGCGCAGAGCCATTTTGGTCCTTCCAGCACTGCAGCAAATGGCACAACTGGGTAGGCAATAAAAAGCTGGGCCACTGTTGTCTATCGAATGTTTTGCTTGGGAGTTGAGGTTTTAAACGTCGCAATAAAGGAGCTGTGGCTTTCGCTTGCTGACTTGCTGGACTTACTTGAAGAAATCAGCCGAATTTCCGCCGCAGGCAGAGTTAGCTTCTGAGCTATATGACCCAAAAGTTTAGGCTCCGTGTTGCAACTATGTTCTAGAGTGCTGAGGCCTCGAAGGGTTAAGAAAGGAAGTCGGTTTTTTTCAACGAGCAGACTATGCAGAATCTGTTTGCTCACTCATTGTGAAAATGTGATTAAATGATGGTTCACCACGGAGCCAAAAAAAAAAAAAAAAACAATGGTTCAAATGGCTCTGAGCATTATGGGACTTAACATCTGAGGTCATCAGTCCCCTAGACTTAGAACTACTTAAACCTAACTAACCTAAGGACACCACACACATTCATGTCTGAGGCAGGATTCGAACCTGCGACCGTAGCAGCAGCGCGGTTCCGGACTGAAGCGCCTAGAACCGCTCGGCCACTTAGTCACCCATGTCAGCGTTCAGACGCCGCTAATAGATTGATTTGTCGTATGCTTTAGCATTTATTATTTTTCTCCTGTTGACTCAGTCATGACTGCCGGTTCAAAATCCTGCGCATTTTGGAGACAGGTGAACAGTTTACGACTCGTATTTACAGAGTTCTAGCATCTGCACACTTGTCCTAAATTTCTGTTGGTAGCTTGATCATAATCATGGAGTTCAAGCGAGAAACCGAAGTACTCGTGAAAACACGAGAGGAGCAGTGCAGCTCTGTGTGCACCTAGGGCCTGCCCAAGAGGAGTGGGCTATGTGCTGGTACTTGGTTTCATACTCTCCCTGGTTTTTATTTCTGCCACGTTATAACCATAATCCTACACCACACATATACTCACCAAATTCCTATAGAACAAACAATCGTATAATCCATCATCTTTCGGGCGTCCATCCGGAATATTATTAATTATTGTTTCGATATTTCGGCTGAGAGCCTTACAGCCATTCCCACGGTGAATCGCTTGCAAGATTTTTAAATCACTTTACTCAAAACTGTGGATGAAACACAAATCAGTCAGAAATAACACCGTTGGTAACAAGAGCGTCAATATAGATAAAACTTTATGCGTTAAGAGTAAAACAAATGAAGCGCAGAGTCAGCAATCTACAGTGCTTACGAAGCATGTGGTTGATTATCATGGATGCCGGCCGTTGTGGCCGAGCGGTTCTAGGCGCTTCAGTCTGGAACCGCGCGACCACTACGGTCGCAGGTTCGAATCCTGCCTCGGGCATGGATGCGTGTGATGTCCTTAGGTTAGTTAGGTTTAAGTAGTTCTAAGTTCTAGGGGACTGATGACCTCAGAAGTTAAGTCCCATAATGCTCAGAGCCATTTGATTATCATGGATACCATAGGTTGGATGACAGGCAGTGAAGACATGGCAGCGCAAACGTGAAATTAGGAGTTTCCATGATTTGCCGAACTGGAACGGACTGTTTGCTTATTGTGTTTCCACAGCTTCCTTAGCCACTGAACCCCAACGGTATGAGGTAGTGGCCAGTATCTTAACTTTCTTGTAATCCACAGATTGAACAGCGGAAGCACAATGTTCAGTCACTGCACATTTACTGGGCTGCAGGTGGTGTATCGCTGCTGTTCTATGTAACGTTCTTGTACAGTGCGTATGATCTGCCCTACGTACCTTTTACTACATTCGCAAGGAATTCCATATGCAGATGTCTTTCGTAAAAACAGATCATCTTTCATAGATCCCAGAAGAGATGCCGTCTTGGCCAGTGGGTGGAATATCATGTTCATTTAATGCTTCCACATTATTTTGGGAATTCTGATGTTGATGATGGATATGAGTTACGAGTGGAATGAAAGTTTAACCATTTAATACCAGTTTTATACAGAAATTTATGTGTGTCAAATATATGGAACACTACCAATGGAAATAGTAGAGGAAAACAATTACCATACGCAGCGAAGGAAACGCTAATGATAGTTCAAAATGTTGGCATAACTACGTCAAGCTTAGAAAATGCTACTTACTGCTATTCCGGAAATACTAAAAGCTAAAATTAGCCGAAAGACGAGTTTGGATCTAGGAAAAGAAAAGGAATCTGGGAATTCATAACGGTACTACCAATGGTATTAAAAAGAAGAATTGAGACGAAGAGGGAAATGTAGCCGCACTGATTGACCAAAAGAAAACTTTTGACAGAGTGGACTAGAAGACACTGTTTTGAAAACTGAATAAGACTGATTTTCAATATATATCACAACCAAAGTACACAAACAGATATCAGTAGCACCGGGAAGGAGCACAAGATGAGAAGAGGTACGCAACAAGGCTGTTCTCTCTCTCCTTATTTCTTTAATTGATTTATTGAAATTGCAATACAGACAATGAAAACTAGCCCCAAAGGCGTCAAAATTAATGACGAACGAATACATTGTATTCGATCTGCTGATGATATAGTAATCTTAGCAACTTCTGAAAAAGACACGAAGTATGTGTAGCGGTTTTGTCTCGGTTTGGATAAATGTGGACTGAAATAAAACACTATTGGGTCTAAAATAATTATGATAGACAAACCTAATAGAAAAATAAGGGCGAACATCAAGAGAAGAAGTAAACATGCTAATGAAAGTAAACGGATTTTGACACTTGCGAAGTACAATAGCACTTGACAGCAAAAGTATAATGGATATTAAAATAAGAATCGCATTGAGTAAACAAGCATTCTGATACAAGAGTAACTTACTAGCAGCCAACAACCTTAACGAAGAAACAAAAAAGCTCTGGTTGCGAAGGGTGAACTCCGAAGAAGCAAGCAAAGGAGAGATTAAAAGCATAAGCGATGCGAATGTGGAGAAGAGCCGCAAAAAACACTCTGGACTGAATAGAAATCTAACAAACAAATACTAAAAGAAATTAAAGAGAGAATACATTGATCAACATTATACAGACAAGGAAAACTAAATTAAATAGAAAACTAACAGGTCAATAACTAACAGCTTAATAAAAACATCTTGGAAGGGATCCAGAACTATTACAAAGTATTTAAGTGTAATGAACGTTAGCAACTACAACTGAATGGTAAAGATTGCGAAAGACAGAGGATGAGAACATCAACAAGACATTTCCTTTAGTATCTGATGATGATGATGATGATGATGATGATGATGACGATAATAATGAAAATCTCCACGAAGTTTGATAAGTATTGGACCGGTGATTATTGTGTAACCTTTCCCATTTTCGCCAACGTGTTTTGTATTGTATTTATCAACACACACTTAGCCTCCGAATGCTTAGTAAGTCTCTGGAACGCTCAATGGGTTTCAGTAACACCTGCCTCAAATGCGTTTTAAACGTGCGGAGTTTCCCGGAAATAGCAGCGTCAAAAATCAGTGACACGAGAGATTCATTTGGAATAATTTGCGATACATGGGGTTTGCACTTGGGTCGTATTTGGCTGTGCGCGGAAGCTAATCTGTTTAAAATTACGAGCGGCCGGTTTATTATTCGGCGAAACGTTTAAATTAAAAGCTGGCAGCGTGCATCCGATGACTGGTCCGGCCGCAGCCGCTAGTGTGCGAGTCCAAACGAGACGCCGTACCGTGTGGCGTGGCATGGGGCTTGCCGTATCGAATTAATCATCTGCTGCCGCGCTGCCGCCCACTCCGGCGCCACAGTAATTGCTGTACTGGGAAATGCAGTAACACGGCTTCAATTTAAACAACAGAGCGGCGACAAGGCGGTGGCAATTACCGGCCACGTCTCACCTGGTCACTGGAGGCTGGTGGCCGGCCAGCACGTGTCCAGGTCTGCGTGTGAGGGAAGACGTGGCATTGCTGAGAGCACGTCACGAAGTTGCGTTCGAGATACAGTAAGGACGTCACAGATGTGAAACCGACTTCCACCACGTTATTCTCCCGTAAATTATATGTATTGCGAATACATAGAAGTAAGGATCCTTCATTGTATGATTATGTGATAGCGGAACAGCCGGCCGCGGTGGTCTCGCGGTTCTAGGCGCGCAGTCCGGAACCGTGCGACTGCTACGGTGGCAGGTTCGAATCCTGCCTCGGGAATGGATGTGTGTGATGTCCTTAGGTTAGTTAGGTTTAAGTAGTTCTAAGTTCTAGGGGACTGATGACCACAGCTGTTAAGTCCCATAGTGCTCAGAGCCATTTTTGATAGCGGAACAAACACTGGTAGCAGTTACTCCTGTAAAATATCTGGGAGTATGCGTACGGAACGATTTTAAGTGGAATGATCATATAAAAGTAATTGTTGGTAAGGCGGGTGCTGCCAGGTTGAGATTCATTGGGAGAGTCCTTAGAAAATGTAATCCATCAACAAAGGAGGTGGCTTACAAAACACTCGTTCGGCCTATACTTGAGTATTGCTCGTCAGTGTGGGATCCGTACCAGGTCGTGTTGACAGAGGAGATAGAGAAGGTCCAAAGAAGAGCGGCGCGTTTCGTAACAGGGTTATTCGGTAAGCGTGATAGCGTTATGGAGATGTTTAGCAAACTCAAGTGACAGACTCTGCAAGGGAGGCGCTCTGCATCGCGGTGTAGCTTGCTGTCCAGGCTTCGAGAGGGTGCGTTTCTGGATGAGGTACCAAATATATTGCTTCCCCCAACTTATACCTCCCGAGGAGATCACGAATGTAAAATTAGAGAGACTCGAGCGAGCACGGAGGCTTTCCGGCAGTCGTTTTCCCACGAACCATACGCGACTGGAACAGGAAAGGGAGGTAATGACAGTGGCACGTAAAGTGCCCTCCGCCACACACCGTTGGGTGGCTTGCGGAGTATAAATGTAGATGTAGATGAAATTAGCTTCTGTCGGAAGTGTTTTTACCAAAAATGCCAGCATGTTTCTTTTACTGATGTGTTAATAATTTTGATTGTAGTATAAAATGTAAAAAAAAAAAAAAAACATTCGTACTTTGATTCGTTCAACCAGCTTTTTTAACATACCTACATGAATTTTGCTTGCGCTGATTACTTTTACTGTAGTGGTTTTATTCCTGTCATTTGACCTTAAATTTGCTATCAGTCCAACTCTAAAAGCTCCCTGGGTGAACGCTCTGAGCAAGAAAGATTGGAAACCGCTCAAACATAGCAAAATATTTTATCATTGTCTTTGAGAACAGGGCACAGACAGAAAAACAGTTTGTTCCGCCTGTATTAAGGAAAATGCTGGATTACGAAAATGGCCTTCCCACGTTACATAGTCCACTGCTTGTTTATTCTAAACGTATAACAACTACAAAATTCCTTTAATGAGGTTAAATTCATCGTATTGCTGGATCAGATATTCAGTTACCACCAGAAAAACGTCTGAAAATGCCTTCCTGAAACTGTGTTATTCTAAAAAGCACTGTAACATATACCATTTAAAACAAATGAAGCGTGCACACGGCAGAAATTAAGACAAGAAGTATTTGTAAACAGTAGTCTGTTAATGTTTTGGTGCATCCAGCATGGCAATGTCGACTTCAAAGGTACGCAGACCGTACGTCTGTACCGACATCTCCACTTATTATACGTGCGTGGTAAGTTGTTACTCATTTGTTAGTCATTGGTAACAGCATGAAGAGCGCACGTACGATCTAAGCTGGGGGAGAGGACCTCATACAGGGTGTTTATAAGTATTTTTCTCTGTAACTTACAAAATAATATTTGAATGGAATACTTATTTAGATAGACAGACTTAAGAAACGTTACTCTTTCTGTTACGTTATAAACATGATTTGTTTTGTTATTTTCAAGAGAATGACAGCAACGAGCTATATACGGGGTGCACCATTTTAATCCATAATGAGGAATAACTGGGGATAGAGATGAGATAGAGCAAAATGTTTTAGGTAAAACTTGTAGCGGCAAAGAGGGTTACGCTTTGCTACTAATGGCTGTGACCTTGAACCTGATTTTCAAGGTGATTTGGAGGTTAAAGTGATTTCTTTAAATTAGAACCCTAATATTTGATTTAAGATTTCTAAGGAGCGGCAAATCTTACGTATAAAATGATATATTATACAAGACCAACGCAAGGTTCAGTGAAGGTCAAATAAGCAAATATGTTTCTACTTTTAGTAGGGATTAACTCGGAATAGAGGAGGGATACATCAAAATATAATGTTAGATACAAATTGGAAGGGGCATAGGGGGTCATGTATCATTACCAACAACCATACTCTTAAAGGTAATTATCGAAGTCATTCGAAGGTTGAGTTTTGTTTAATGGAAATCCGTATTCGTGACGTTGGGTTTGCAAAGAGCGAACAGAGATTTGAAATTTAAGATTTAATTAACATGTGTATTGTCAAGAAAACATCGCAACGTACAAATGTTATTTTGACATTTCAAAGACAGAACAAAGATAAATAAAACTTGGATCATTGACGTACAAATCGTTCTGTACGCTCTCTCGCCTATCATTCCTCGGAATACCCCTCTCCATTTTTATCCAACACTGTATTCTGCTATATCCCTCCTTTGTTACTAGTTATTCCCTACGATGACAGGATCTTGAATAATGTATTATTTTATACGTAAAATCTGCCGCAGTTTTTAAATCTTAAATCAAATATTAGAGTTCCCTTTAAAAAAATCACTTTAACCTCCAATTCTCTTTGACAAACATATTCAAGAACACGACCGTTAGTAGAATGCGTGACCCTCCTTACCACCTACAAGTTTTACCCAAAACATCTTGCTGTATCTCATCTCTATCCCGAGTTATACCCATTATGGATTAATATAGCCCACCCTGTATGTAACAGTAGTTTTTTTCTGTCATATAGCTGGCGTATTTAAACCATCTGTGTACAAATCAGTTTAAATAAAACTTATACAAAGTTTAGTTAGGAAGTCAGGAACGTTCAAAATTTTAGGGATGAATGAAACATGCTGTACATCACTGGTTGAAATCATATGGATTTTGTGGAGGTGGCATGTTCATTTAAGTGAGATGTTCAAACGAGTGTCCATTTTCTTGAATGTGCAACTCATTGCTCCTTCCAAACGACCCATGGAGTGACAAACTTCCTCCTTTGACGATCGACATGGTGTACCCACCCAAGATATTCTGTGGCCCAACAAAGCATGGTATGACGATTTGTAAATGTAAATTCCTCAGAGACAATAACACTTTATAACGGATACAGAACGAAATAATTCACGATCTGTTTGCAGGACGCAACTCTCCTGCTTAAATCGTTCCCTTGCAGCTCCTATGTCAGTGAAAAGTGGGAAGGGTGAAACTCGTGACCGTGTATAATTACAACACAGATCTAGGGGCGATACTAGTGACTGCAGAAACTTTTGGTAAGCTGACATGAGGAACGTGATGTTTTGCTGCTAAAGTCTCCCGCCGCAATTTCTGTCCTCGTGTTCAGGCTAATCTCAGGAACTACAATGAGGATTTTGATACGGCTTCGACTAATAGACATACTGATTGACTAGGATGGTCTGGGTGTATAATTTATTACCTTTAAGTAGTAATATACACTCATCATCATCAGTTATCTGCTATATTAGCAGGTCCTTTGCCTCTCCATTTTCTGCGATCCATTGCTTCCTTCTTAAGGCTGCTGTATGTTGTACCGTCCATCATGTCATCCAATATCTGGAATCTCTTCCTTCCTCGCTTCCTTTTCCCTTCTACATAACCTTCTAAAACTGTTTTTATCAGTCCGTCATTCTTTCTTAATATATGCCCAATCCAATTTCTTTTTCTTCTCTTTATTACATCTAGTAACTGCCTTTTCTCTCCCACTCTTCTCAGTACCTCTTCATTTTTTACTCTGTCCATCCAACTTATTCTTTCCATCTTCCGCCATGTCCAGATCTCAAAAGCCTCCAGCCTTTCTCTGTCTTTTTTCCTCATAGTCCATGTTTCAGCGCCATATAGAAGAACACTCCATACAAGACATTTTATGAGTCTCTTTCTGAGTTCTCTGTCCATACCGCTGCAGAAGATTCTCCTTTTCTTATAAAACGCCTCTTTTGCCATTGCTATCCTTGTTTTAATTTCTGTGGTGCACTTCTAGTCGGTGTCTATCCTGCTTCCAAGATACTTAAAATTTTGCACCTGTTCTAGTGTTTCTCCATTCAGCACAATTTTTATTTGCTTATTTCTTCCTATTGCCAATACTTTTGTTTTATTTGTGTTAATTTTCATTCCATATTTTTTTCCGTTAGTTGCAATGGTGTCCACCAAATCCTGTAATTCTTTTTCCCCTGTGGCTAGAAGGACCATGTCATCAGCAAATCTCAAGCACCCTACTCTTCTTCCTCCAATTTCTACTCCTTTGTAATCTAATGAGCATTGGTCAATCATATTTTCCAAGTACAGGTTGAAAAGAGTAGGTGATAAACAGCATCCTTGTCTTACTCCTTTTCCTAGTCTGATCCAGTTTGTACTTTCTCCTCTCACTTTAACTGAAACTTTTTGATTAAGGTACAATGAGTTTATAAGTCTTCTGGTTTTCCAGTCCACTCTCTTTTCCCTCATAATAGTCGCCAGCTTGTCCCAAACCACATTGTCAAATGCCTTTTCTAAATCAATGAAGCACATATATAGGTCTCTTCCTTTTTCAATAAACCTTTCTCCCAAGATTCGTAGGAGCCCTATTGCATCTCTGGTGCCCGTATTCCGTCTAAAGCCAAACTGCTCCTCGCCGAGATTCTCCTCTATTACTTTTTCAAGTCTTTTATTAATTATTCTTAACATCACTTTGGCTGCATGTGAAATGAGGCTGATTGTCCTGTGCTCGCTGCATTTCTTGGTTCCTTGTTTTTTCGGTAATGGAATCATTACTGTTGTCAAAAAGTCCTCAGGCCATTCACCACTGTCATATATTTTATTACATAACCTCAATATTTCTCTTATTCCATTGTGGTTCAAGCATTTTAGTATTTCTCCCGGTATTGTATCTGTACCTACTGCTTTGTCATTTTTCATTGCAGCAATGGCAGACTTTACTTCTTCCATTATGATGGTTGGTCCTTTCTCGTCATCACTTACACTGTTGTGTGATTCAAGTTCCAGAGTTTCTGGTTTGTTATTTGTGTCATATAGCTCTTTTATATATTCTTCCCATCTCTGGAGGACATCGTCACGATCTTTATACACTACCTCTTCGTCTTTACTCAAAATTTCCATAGTAGCACTTCCTGCTCTGTTTTGTTCCCATGTCATAGTCTTTACTCTGTTGTATAGTAAGTCGTATCTTCCCTTCCTGTCCAGTTCTTCAATTTCATCACATTCCTCTTTTAGCCATTTTTTCCTAGCCTGCTCTGTTTCTCTTCGCAGTTCGTTATTTAACCTTCGGTATATCTTTCTTGCATCTTCAGTGTTCTTGTTTTTCAATTTTCTTCTCTCCTCCATCTTGGAAATCATTTCTTGTGTGACCCATGGTTTTTTTGACCTTTTCCCTTTTACATATCCTATATTTTGCTGTCCTGCTTTAATGATTCCTTCTTTCAGCATATTCCAGTACTCGTTGGCATTATCAGGTGCTTCTTTGTCTCGTAATGTGTTTAGAAAGTCCCGAGACAGCATTTCTGTAATTTGTTCTTTGTTGAACCTTATCTTCTCTAGATCCCATTTCTTCACCATTGTCGCCTTTTTCAGTTTTTTCATTCTTATTTCTATTTCTGCCATAAGTAAGTTGTGGTCACTATTAATATCTGCACCTGGTAATGTGTGCACCTTCTTGATTCCATTCCTGTATCTTTCTTCTACCAGTATAAAATCGATTTGGTTTCATATTTATCCCCTGGTGATTTCCAAGTGTAGAGCCTCCTCTTATGGTTCTTGAACCATGTGTTTGCCACTATCAGCTGCCTTTCCCTGCAGAAGTCAATTAACCATTCACCTCTGTCATTTCTCTTTCCAAGACCATGACTGCCTACTATGTTTCCCTCTTTCCCTTCTCCCACAATGGCGTTCCAGTCTCCCATTACTATTTTGCAGCATTTTTTATTTTCGTCCATTATTCTCTCTATTACATTGTACGTTTCCTCTACAATTTGGTCATCATGTTCTGAAGTTGGCATATACACCTGGACAATCAGTAAATCTTTTTGTGCTCCTTTCAGCCTTACACCAATAACCCGGTCATTTGCATAGTCTACTTATTCCACACATTTAGCCAATTCCTTTGTCATAATCATTCCTACTCCATCAATTCCTTTTACTTCTCCTCCTGAGTAGTAGAATACATATTCATCTGACTGCAACTCTCCATGTCCATTCCATCTTACCTCAGCAACTCCTACGAGGTCCATATGATTCTTTTCCATCTCTCTTTATAAGGTTTTCTAGTTTTCCTGCTTGTAGCAGAGTTCTGACATTCCAGGTACCAATTCTCGTTTTGATTTTTTGCCTCCTTTCAGGTTGTCCCCCCCGGAGATCCGAATGGGGGACTATTTTACCTCCGGACACTGATTTAACATGAGAGGAAGCCATTTTTTGTGCATAAAATGGAGACTGCATTATGCAGGGAAGATAATCTGCTTTGGTATTCCGTTGCCTTCCGCAGTTCTGGAGGCCGCCCCTAACATGGGATACAGACGCCTTTTGCAGCCGCCCGCTCCGGGTCAGACGCTGCATGAGAAGTATAGGTTGGAAAATGAAAGACCCCTAGCCCTCGAAACCTAATAGCGTCGGGGTCGGAAAAGAACAAGAGCTGGCCGAGGGTGGCCAGATAGGAAAGATAAGAGTGAGGAGCCTGGCATAAGTAAGTGGAAGCAATGCCAGGACTCAGCTCGGGGCCCCGTGGTCGCCAGCCACGTATCACTAGGTGTGATTCCCTACTGGCCATTAAAATTGCTACACCACGAAGATGACGTGCTACAGACGCGAAATTTAACCGACAGGAAGAAGTTGCTATGATATGCTTTTCAGAGCATTCACACAAAGTTGGCACCGGTGGTGACACCTATAAAGTGCTGACATGAGGAAAGTTTCCAACCAATTTCTCATACACAAACAGCAGTTGACCGGCGTGAAACGTTGTTGTGATAACTCGTGTAAGGAGGAGAAATGCGTACCATTACGTTTTCGATTTTGATAAAGGTCTGATTGTAGCCTATTGCGATAGCGGTTTATCGTATCGCGATATTGCTGCTCGCGTTGGTCGAGATCCAATGACTGTTAGCTAAATGTGGAATCGGTGGGTTCAGGAGGGTAATACGGAACGCCGTGCTAGTTACCAACGGCCTCGTATCACTAGCAGTCGAGATGACAGGCATCCTATCCGCATGGCTGTAACGCCACTTCTCGATTCCTGAGTCAACAGATGGGTACGTTTGCAAGACAACAACCATCTGCACGAACAGTTCGACGACGTTTGCAGCAGCATGGATACAGAAAATGCTCGACTGCTGCCCTGGCCAGCACATTCTCCACAAATGGTTCAAATGGCTCTGAGCACTATGGGACTTAACTTCTGAGGTCGTCAGTCCCCTAGAACTTAGAAGTATTTAAACCTAACTAACCTAAGGACATCACACACATCCATGCCCGAGGCAGGATTCAAACCTGCGACCGTAGCGGACTCGCGGTTCCAGACTGCAGCGCCTAGAACCGCTCGGCCACTCCGGCCGACACATTCTCCACATCTCTCACCAATTGAAAACGTCTGGTCAATGGTGGCCGAGCAACTGGCTCGTCACAATACACCAGTCACTACTCGTGATGAACTGTGGTATCGTGTTGAAGCTGCATGGGCAGCTGTACCTGTACACGCCATCCAAGCTCTGTTTGACTCAATGCACAGGCATATCAAGGCCGCAATTACGGCCAGAGATGGTTGTTCTGGGTACTGATTTCTCAGGATCTATGCACCCAAATTGCGTGAAAATGTAATCACATGTCAGTTCTAGTATAATATATTTGTGCAATGAATACCCGTTTATCATCTGCATTTCTTCTTGGTTTAGCACTTTTAATGGCCAGTAGTGTATATCTAATATATAAATTCTTATGTGTTCCATATGTAATTGGCGTTTGTACTGACATCTCGTGGCAATGATGGGAGTTACGAGTAGGTTAGCCAGAGATGTGGGGTGTATGGTGGGAAATGGAGTTAAGTAACAACCGCCGCAAATACCGTTAGGAGCGCAAATTGACCAGAACCTAAACATATTATGAAGTCTCCATCCGCGTTTTCCTATCTTTATGTGGCAGCAAATCTCAGGAACTACTGTAGAGACTTTACTACGTTTGACATTAACAAAGAGATTTATTCACGAGCGAGATTGATGTCTTTCACTGCATATTACAAAGAAGCCGTCAGGCCGTAGATACTGAGTGCTAACTGTGAAGAGCCTGGCAGGTTACTGTTACTGTTAAAACAAACACTTACATATCCCTACTTCTTGCTGCTCTTCGTCTGTTACCGCCTCGCCATGTCAGACTACTTGCGTCTCTAATAAGCAGGCCATATTTCAGCATGCAGGAACCTAACAGCTGACGAATCTCTTCGAGCAGCGTATCTCACGGCATAAGCATCAACATCTACATCCATACTCTGCAAACCGTTGTGAAGTGCACGGCAGAAAGTATTTCCCGTTGCATCAGTTATGGGGCTTCTTCGCATTTCAAATATGTATGGAGAACGGTAAGACTGTCTACATGTCTCTGTGCGTGCTGTATTTAATTTAATCTTGGTCTCGCGATCCCTTCAGGAGCAATACGTAGGGAGGTGTAGTATGTTTCTAGATTCATTATTTAAAGATGGTTCTCATAATTTTGTTGGTAGACTTTTATGGGATAGTTTGCGTCCATCTTCAAATGCTTCCCAGTTCACTTTCTTCTGTGACATTCTCCCACGGGTCTGACAAACCTTTGACCACACGTGCTGCTTTCCTAGGTATAAGTTCAGCATTCCTTGTTAGTCCGATCTGGTACAAGTTCCATACACTTAAGCAATATTCCAGCATGGATCGTACGAGTGCTTTGTAAGCGATGTCCTTTGTAGAACGATTGCGTTTCCCTAGTATCCTACCAATGAACTAAAGTCTGTAACCTCCTTTAGCTACGAATGAGCATATCTCATCGTTCCATTTTTCAGAAAGTACGTCATTATAGATAACTGCATCACCTGCAAAATGTCTGAGGTTACTATTTATATTGTTCACACGGTCATTAATATACAGCAAGAACAGTAATGGTGTCAACACACTATCCTGGGGAACACTCGGAAATGCTTCCACATCTGTCTATGACTCTCCAGCCATAAGGCATGGCTGCATCATTGCCATCGCGCCGCCTTTCGCGAAGCATCAACAACATGTCAGCGTACTCGTTGAATGTGTAAGCCATGTTTATTCAACATCAATGTCCGTGGGGGATCGAAACTCGCGTTTCGACCCGCCTTGTATACGGCAGTGTAAAGATACATTCTACAATGTAATCGAACGTGACTTCAAATAGAACACTGAGGAATCTTGTCACTCGTTGCCATTAGCAACTTTACATCTCATCCACAGGGTCTTTTAGAAGGCGCACGGAGTTGTCCAGCCTGGAAAATAGGGACTCAAATGAACACCTCACTCAAATGAACATTCAGCCACCAGATCATTCATCTGAACACAGCCACTTATTTACAACGTGTTGCATCCAGCGCTAAAACTTTCAGCGTCTCTAACTTCTTAACTAAATTGGATAGGAAAGTGATTTACGTTGATTTGTATAGTTGGGTTAAATACGTCACCTATATGACAGAAAAAATAATGTTCTATTTAAAAAAAACTGTATTCGTTGCTGTAAGCCTCTGAAAAATAACTAAATTAACTATGTCCATAACAGTAACGTTTTTTACGTTTATCTACCCAAATAAACAGTCCTTTCACTTATTATTTTGTAAATCACAAATAAAAACACATGTTTTGAAACACCTGTGTAAGTTTAACGGAAGATACAGTTGCAGAGGAAACGAACAATTATTTCTTACAGAACTAGCTTCAAACTATTGAAAAAAATGTGTTTATTACTTGAAGAAATACGGCAAACAGCCTCTTTTTGTACAGCTTTATTCATGCTAAGATCCATTTCGGGATTTCATCCATCCTACTGATATCTAGCAACATGCACCGTGTGCCAGACTAGGAGCTCCCCGTAACGAATCTTCAAGCCGTCCTACTCATGTTTCTGCACAGGTATGTGCGAGACGACCAAAAGCCTCATGAAGGAGTCCAGACCATACCATTAGCACTTTTAGATTAACGTGTGGGTTGGAACTATAGAGGAGTCCTTGGCGAATTTTGTTTCAGGGGCATTAGCCTGTGATCCAAGGCATATTTCGTCGTCTAACGTTGCGTCTCCTATTGCTGGGGACATGGTCAAACACTATAAAAGCTCAGATAACAATTTCAAACTTGACCAAGCTCAGCAAGTTGAATTGTTTATACGTATCCATGCAACGGTCGGATAGTGAAGTTATTAGCCCGTTGCCTAAGCCCCGTGTTCACACCGAAGTGTGTTATGAAGTTTCTACTAGGCATAGTTCCACTGAGTGCTTTATATAACACTAAGGCGCATGTCTTGCCTAATTTCAGTTCTACTCTTTCCTAGTGAAACTCTTTTGTGATTCTGAATTTCGAATCCACGATATTAAGCAGCAGTTGATGACGTCACGACCCAAAGGTTGCGTAGTTATGTACAGGTATTGACAATTTGGCTTGCTGCGCACATGCAACTTTGAAACTGCTCTCTAAGACTTTATGGCCTCTGATAATGTCTGCAGTATTAGGAGACGAACGCTATGCACAGAAATATGTCTTAGACCAGAAAATTCACTAAGGACGCACCAGCCGTGGATGTTGCATTGTGGTAGGTGACTGACTGGTACATACCGGGTGATCAAAAAGTCAGTAGAAATTTGAAAACTTAATAAACCCGGAATAATGTAGATAGAGAGGTAAAAATTGACACACATGCTTGGAATGACATGAGGTTTTATCAGAACAAAAAAAAAAAAACAAAGTTCACAAAATGTCCGACATGTGCGCGTCGTTTGGTGACGATCGTGTGCTTAGCCGCCACTTTCGTCATGCTTGGCCTCCCAGGTCTCCAGACCTCAGTCCGTGCGATTATTGGCTTTGGGGTTACCTGAAGTCGCAAGTGTATCGTGATCGACCGACATCTCTAGGGATGCTGAAAGACAACATCTGATGCCAATGCCTCACCATAACTCTGGACATGCTTTACAGTGCTGTTCACAACATTATTCCTCGATTACAGCTACTGTTGAGGAATGATGGTGGACATATTGAGCATTTGCTGTAAAGAACATCATCTTTGCTTTGTCTTTCTTTGTTATGCTAATTAATGCTGTTCTGATAGGATGAAGCGCCAACTGTTGGACATTTTTTGAACTTTTGTATTTTTTTTTTGGTTCTAATAAAACCCCATGTCATTCCAAGCATGTGTGTCAATTTGTACCTGTCTGTCTACATCATTCCGTGAATTATTCAGTTTTCAAATTTATACTGACGTTTTGATCACCCAGTATATAGGTTCCCCAAGGACGTCTTTCAGCAGCTGTCTACTAGGAATTTGTTCTTAACATTCTTCCAGGCTTGCTGCTCAATGTGTCTCAGCAAAGACGAGGAAGCATTTGCTGGGTGTATTGTGGGGCTCCAGGACAAGTGAATAGATAGCTCATGACTAATGCCTTGCTTGCACTTTCCCCAACTTCAATCCTTTAGGTTATTGTCTTTGGAACCTCATAAAATAACAGAGTTTAGCAGCAGACTATGTAATATAAAGATTCTATCGATGGTTTCTGCCGGCCGGTGTGGCCGTACGGTTCTAAGCGCTTCAGTTTGGCACCGCGTGACCGCTACGGTCGCAGGTTCGAATCCTGCCTCGGGCATGGATGTGTGTGATGTCCTTAGGTTAGTTAGGTTTAAGTAGTTCTAAGTTCTAGGGGACTGATGACCACAGATGTTAAGTCCCATAGTGCTCAGAACCATTTGAACCATCGATAGTTTCTGCGGAACTAGCCCTCGATGTCGTCCATTCTTTTATCGTTGCAGTAGTTAATTAATGATGAGGCTGTTACTAACAGCGTTTCCGCTGCGTTAGTTCCTTAGGCGATCAAGTTCATTGCAAAATTTTTGTGATAACATGATAGTGAGTGGGTCAAGCGCCCAATACATTGCTTTCAACTAATCGATGAGGCAGTTTGCGGGAAACGTGGTGTTTAATGGTGGCAATGTGGAGGGTGCCACAACTGGTGAATTCCTCTTTGCCCCCTCCCCGCCCACCCTACTGCGTCACAGCCCTCCCCCTTCCATCCACTCCATCGGTCCGTGTCTGCAAGTTGAGACAAAATCCAACAAATGTCCCAGATTAATAAGTGTGTGTTAGAGTTATCTTCCCTTCATGAATTGTAAGTCTCGCTGTATAGCAGTATCATCACGCGGTAATACGAGTAATCAGGGGCAGAGAGAAGCTATGCTTCATCTCCCTATTTCGATCGGACAGTTTAGCAAACTCCCTGAAGATATACGCCTCAGTCGGAAGGGTTTCACACACACAGTGAGGTGAGTCTTCTTAGTTATCCGTCTGGTACTGGTACTTTATGCGAACGAAGAACGGAAGGTTCCGTCGACATCTAGGTCATTAGAAACAGAAAATCAGCCTTACATCCTAAAAATGGAAGAGAAAATCACCCATTCTCTTGTAAAATAAGTATGTTCTAGCGGTCAGTTGAAATTGTTTGGTCGAACTGCGTATGGTTGAGCAGAGTCTGTAGTTACTGCACATTACGCTTGGATTTGGTTGCTCTCGTGTTCTTCCACGACGCGCTTATTTTCAACAAACTTTCGCTAGAAATTCAGTTAGGGAGCGGAAAAGTGCTAAATTTCCACATGCGGACAGAGGATTATAATAGTCAGTGGTTGGGACTGGTTAGCTATAATAACCTAGGTCTCGAGTGGGGGTGTGGTCCTTTAGAAAGATCCTCCAACTTCGAAACTATGCCATCGGGCCCTAAGACATCGAAACGTCAAGAGGTTGTGTAGTACTTCACACTCAGACTGTAGTTCTCTGTACGATACGCAACTCTGGGGGTGTATCATGACTCAGCTGTGAAGACAGAAAATCTGGAGTAAACTTACTAATTTAGTGGCGATGTGCCTCTCCTGTGATATTGGAACATTCGGCTTACCTGCAAAAGAAGAAACAAACTTTATTAGAAATACACGAATTACGAGCTAATTTTTTTAACTGTCTCACAGACAAGTATATGAACTTTTTTCTTAATGAGAACATTTTGGACAGGCTTCATCACGACGTTGCCACTGTCGGCAAAATTATTATTTCATATGTTATTTACGCATAGTTGCAAGCAAAGGACTCCACACTGCTCTGAGAGTTGCTGCAGAATTGTGGTTCGTTATGGTATAGTTTCTTTGCAATTAATGGATTCTAGACACGATATTTGCACTTTGTAATGTTTACAAAATGGTTTGTGTGTCGTAACACGAAAGGAAAAGGAGGCTGAATTCACTGGACATAATTTTACTTTTAGATTTATATTTTCGTTCATAATTTCAATCGAGAACTGCACAAAACTAAGAGCCGTGTAATGCAGTAGTATTTTGTTTTTGTTTTCTTCTGTTGAACAGAGTCTCAGGTTACACCTAGTCGTACGCAACACACACATGCCTACAAGTCGTATTAACCCACATAAATCCAACTGATGGTGGAAGTTTAAACCTGCGAAACGCGTCGTGGAAATAAATAAATTGGTAACAGTAAAATACGTCGTATCGTTTGGTGCGAAATATCTGTAATATATAACTGAATATGAAGCTGACTCTTTTCTTTGCACGACAGGCTGCTTCTGTCGAATGATTTCCTTCCTACATCAGTTTATTATATTCCATTCTGTGTTTCACTCGGAACGGACAGACGAAGGGTGACATGAAAGGAAAACTGTACTAAAGGTAAAGGTTGCCCCGCGCGGCTAGCCGAGCGGTCTAACGCGCTGCTTCCCTAGCGGGAAAGCATGCCGGTCCCCGGCACGAATACGCCGGCGGATTAAGTGTCGAGGTCCGGTGTGCTGGCCAGCCTGTAGATGGTTTTTAGGCGGTTTTCCATCTGCCTCGGCGAATGAGAGCTGGTCCCCATTATTCCGCTTCAGTTACACTATGTCGGCGATTGCTGCGCAAATACTGTCTCCACGTACGCGTACACCTTAATTACTCTACCATGCAAACATTTGGGGTAGATTCGTCTGGAGGCCGAATCGCGCAATAACCCTGGGTTCAGCATGGGGTGGCGGTGGGTGGGTGGGCTCCTGTGGCCTGTTGTGAACCACTGAGGACTACAGCGGGACGAAGCCTCACCGTCGTTTCTCGGTCTCCGATGCAATACACAATACACAAAGGAAAGGTCCTGCCTCCGTTGCGGTTTGTGGTGATTTTATCATGGTCGCAAGCTACTGCACTGTATACTAAAGATTACTTCAGTTGTTATGTCAGTTAGAAGGAGCTCAGCAGTTTCATCATGAAGATCCACACAACTGCCCGCGAAAACTCAGCCCAAAGACGGAATCGATCAGAAAAAAAATGAAAGGTTTGACAAAACAAGCGTCTAAGCCATCAATTTGCGAAAAAAAATGACAAGTAAGACAGGCAGTAAGAAACACATTGATAAATCTGTAGCTTAAGAATTACACAACTGGTACAATATCATTAGTATTTTGAGATCAGTAAGTAAAGGTTTGAAATGAATATTAAGAGCTACTTCTTTGTTGCATAAATGACATACAGCTTATAGCAACAACTTAAGCTTATAGGAGCCGTTCCAGTTCTGAATGCATGCATTGGGATGCAACTCAATATTTTCGCACACACTGACATATAATCATGTCAGTGCAATGAGCCAGCAGCTAGTACTCTACAAAGCAGTTCGTCTTCAGTTTCTACTCGGCTTTCATACTTCGATAATTTCATATATCGTCACAGAAAAACTCCATCCAGAACTCATCATAGATTTTTCTCTGTTGTTTTTCAATGAGATCCCACCAATGACTATGCGAAAAAATTAACAGTTGACAACTACGCTCCTCGTTTGCATTGCTCCTTCAGTACTTCACACTGCCTAAGACATTCATTTCCGACCATAATTTCTTCATCTGAAAATACTTAGTTTAGAACCAAATTGTTGAAGTTTTCATGGCAATTTGATATATTCGTATTACCTGTTGGGTTTCAGTGTTGCGATTTTTGCCCGATGATTGTTTAATAATATTTTCTGATGCTTTATACGCAGTGGAGAGTAAATTTGTAACAATGCCAGTGATTCGTGCTTTGAAAAATCAGAAATAAGTCATTTAACAAATGTCGGTCGAAGATCCCGAATCAAAAGGCAAAATACATAACTCAGTAAAGCAAACTCAAGGGAGTTTTGCACCTATTCCACGAACGTCCCCTCGTTGTGACAGCCGGGAGTTAGCTTTACCTCATGTGTCTGTCTGGCTTGGTTTGCACAGAAGTTCATGGTTCAAACCGCAAAGGATTGAAATGCTATGAAGGCTTGATATTGGTGGGCAAACAACATGGTGTAGAGTAAACGAAAATATAGACCTTGAAGATATTTTTAAAAAGCACCCAAGTACTGTATGTGCATGCGTGTGAAAGATGTACTCTCATAAAAAAAGGTTCTTTTTAAAAGAAAAACTTTGGAGTCCTACATTTAAGATAAAATCTACTCCAAGTTTCATGTAGTAGACGTAGTTAAGATACAGTTTGTAACGTAACGAGACATGATGCAATCTATGCGAACAATTTTCTACGGTATATATGTCGCTGGAATGTTTCGTCGCCTTCTGGATTATCGTGTCAGCGTAAGCCTTAAGAGCAAATGCATTTCAAAATGCAGCTGCACACATGTTCCATAAATCATCTGAATATTTTTAATCGAAATGGTGTGGTTCGTATGCTACACCAGTTGCTAGTACGACTCTATTTGTTGCACGGAACTAATTATAGCGTGTTTTCTCAAAATGGGAGGAGAGTCTATTTTCAGCAAAACAATTAACAATTCTTCAAAAAACATTTTTAACAAGTCCTTTTGTCGCTTTTTCTCTAATGGGGTTTATTGTAACACCAGTATAGTGTGCAAAATGTACCAATTATACGGGGTGAATATTAAGGGGAAGGTCATTCACATGTATAAGGCATAGGAGTGGATCCAAATTAAACTCTGAGGGACTTTCTTCATTACGTCTCTCTTGTCATTTAAATTTTATCTACTTCCGAACTATTTAAATTATTCAGCATAACTTTTTGCGCTGGTATGATTCAACTACACTACTGGCCATTAAAATTGCTACATCACGAAGATGACGTGCTACAGACGCGAAATTTAACCGACAGGAAGAAGATGCTGTGATATGCAAATGATTAGCTTTTCAGAGCATTCACACAAGGTTGACGCCGGTGGCGACACCTACAACGTGCTGACATAACGAAAGTTTCCAACCGATTTCTCATTCACAAACAGCAGTTGACAGGCGTTGCCAAGTGAAACGTTGTTGTGATGCCTCGTGTAAGGGGGAGAAATGCGTACCGTCACGTTTCCGACTTTGATAAAGGTCGGATTCTAGCCTATCGCGAGTGCGGTTTATCGTATCGCGACATTGCTGCTTGCGTTGGTCGAGATACAATGACAGTTAGCAGAATATGGAATCGGTGGGTTCAGGAGGTTAATACGGAACGCCGTGCTGGATCCCAACAGCCTCGTATCACTAGCAGTCGAGATGACAGGCATCTTATCCGCATGGCTGTAACGGATCGTGCAGCCACGTCTCGATCCGTGAGTCAACAGATGGGGACGTTTGCAAGACAACAACCATCTGCACGAACAGTTCGACGACGTTTGCAGCAGCATGGAGTATCAGCTCTGAGACCATGGCTGCGGTTATCCTTGACGCTGCATCACAGACAGGAGCGCCTGCGGTGGTGTACTCAACGACGGACCTGGGTGCACGAATGGCAAAATGTCATTTCTTCGGATGAATCCAGGTTCTGTTTACAGCATCATGATGGTCGCATCCGTGTTTGGCGACAGTGAACGCACATTATAAGCGTGTATTCGTCGTCGCCATACTGACGTGTCACCCGGCATGATGATATGGGATGCCATTGGTTACACGTCTCGGTCACCTCTTGTTCGCATTGACGGCACTTTGAACAGTGGACGTTACATTTCACATGTGTTACGACCCGTGGCTCTACCCTTCATTCGATCCCTGCGAAACGCTACATTTCAGAAGGATAATGGACGACGGCATGTCGCAGGTCCTGTACGGGCCTTAATGGAGAAAATGTTCGACTGCTGCCCTGGCCAGCACATTCTCCAGATCTCTCACCAACTGAAAACGTCTGGTCAATGGTGGCCGAGCAACTGGCTCCTCACAATACGCCAGTCACTACTCTTGATGAACTGCGGTATCGTGTTGAAGCTGCATGGGCCGCTGTACCTGTACACGCCATCCAAGCTCTATTTGACTCAATGCCCAGGCGTATCAAGGCCGTTATTACGGCCAGAGGTGGTTGTTCTGGGTACTGATTTCTCAGGATCTATGCACCCAAATTGCGTGAAAATGTAATCACATGTCAGTTCTAGTACAATATATTTGTCCAATGAATACCCGTTTATCATCTGCATTTCTTCTTGGTGTAGCAATTTTAATGGCCAGTAGTGTAGTTGTTTCTAAAGCCTTCAGTTTCAAAAAAAGTATGTTTTTCCTTCCAGCAATGTTCAGCGTGATATTTTGCATTCACTTTGTTCAGTATGATTCAAATTAGCTGTTCGTAAAGTCAACAGTTTCATAAATAGTGAGTTCTCCTATAAATTTAACATGTTGTTTGCAATCAAATATCCTGGACAGACTACTAAAAGCACCAACTGGCGACAGCAAACACGTAGGCTCACTCGTGAGCAGAACCAGGCAGGGAAGCGAGTGTCTGGCTACTTTCCAGGAGATCCGCGGCTGCAGTGGAAGCAACGGGCCTCGACGCCACCGCTGGCGCCTCCGTATTTATAACAGGCGCCGCCACCGCTGCCGCCAGCACATGCAGTGCATGCCATGGGGCATGTAACGCACGTGCGAAGCTCACGCACGGCCGCGTGTCTCTGACGCAGCGGACGTGCCCGCTCCGTGAAACACCGTTGGCTCTCTGCCACCTAGGAGCGAACGTACAGGCGTCAACAAAAGGAAGCGTCCACGGTGCAACAATAGGCCGCACAGCATTAAGAGAAACACTTGACTGTTTACACTCTCAACGAAGAGTCTTGGCTCGGTGGTCGATGGGGGCTGGCTCATTCGATACAAATCGAAGGTACTCGACCAGTACTGACTCTTTCCTACATAGCCTCACTGCGTTAGGAGACAGCACTTAGTTTAGTACGCCGACTGCTGTTGTATACGAAAGTGGACACGATGAGTTAGATACACATTGGACACAACAAAGATCGTGCAGGGTGGTGGCAACAGAGCCATTGTACACTGCGTTTTATGCAAGGCAAAAGCTGGTAGCAATCCGGAAGAAGTGAATATCGGCCCTAACCAGTACAGCGCCTTGCAACTTTAGTTGTCTGCGCGGGACACCTTGAGTCGCTTTGAGCCAAAGTGCTGCTGTTGCGGCCGGCAGGGGTGGCCGAGTGGTTCTAGGCGCTATAGTCTGGAATCGCGCGACTGCTACGGTCGCAGTTTCGAACCCTGCCTCGCGCGTGGATGTGTGTGATGTCCTTAGGTTAGTTAGGTTTAAGTGGTTCTAAGTTCTAGGGGACTGATGACCTCAGTAGTTAAGTCCCATAGTGCTCAGAGCCATTTGAACCACTTTTTTCCTGCTGTTGCGGGGCTTTAGCTCCTAATCACTGAAATATTAACTATTACACTTGGTTGTTCTAGTAACCAGACAAAACGGTGGTTACAATTTACATCAATTTGGAATTATTTGTAAATACATTTTCTTCCCCTGCAGATCATAAAATTCTTCTTCAGCATGTTATTTGATTTCATAGATCTAGGCTCATTTTGAGTGTTACAGTGATGTAAAACTATTATTCTTTTGTCATGTTTCTCCTTGTTGTCGCCCTGTAATTCTTGTTAAATGGCTTCCGGCATTGGTATCTTTTAGTGGCTCTATGTATTGGTATCGGTGTTCGGCTCTTTGCAAAAGTAACGGTCTTAGCTGGATTATACAGATCAAGTAATGTTTTCGATAACAGTTACAGGTAATTCACGCTAACTAGGTAGTCCTTTGTGTCGCTGAAACTAATCTTTGTATACTATTTCTCTGGTTCTTTCGTTCTGAGTAATTTACTGTTTTCTTTTTTTAGTTCCTGTTATTTTAGATTTTAGTTTGTCCGCTGCACAAACCTACAGTTTGCCGCTATTATTCCGTCAGCTTCAATATTTATTGCTAATAATGTGTGCGATTCTGTACATGATGTTTATATTATTTCTTTAAATTTATTATGGCTTTTGGGCGTCACCCATACAATCAGACCCAAAACAATGTATAGAACAACAAATGGTTCAAATGGCTCTGAACACTATGGGACTTAACACCTGAGGTCATCAGTCCCCTAGAACTTAGAACTACTTAAACCTAACTTACCTAAGGTCATCACACACACCCATGCCCGAGGCAGGATTCGAACCTGCGACCGTAGCAGCAGCGCGGTTCCAAACTGAAGCGCCTAGAACCGCTCGGCCACAGCGGCCGGCTATAGAACAACACTTACATCCAGTTAAACTGAACTTAAGAGCATGATCTAAGCAGATAAACATATTTACCACGTAAAAAAAGTCTCTTTTCCGTTATTCGTATTTGTCTCTCTGTTATAAAATCGTGTAGGAGCTCATAAACTTTTATGAGTTCCGTTGCTAAAAGAGTTTCAATGATGGTTGGCGAAGTATTGCCAGAGGACAGAAGATGCTGCATTAATTTGTAGTTGATTGGTATCTTCTGTCGCAGTCGATGAAAATGTGGTTCATGTCTTCCTCCCTGCTGCATTCTCATAAAGATGATGTAGTCACACTGAGACGGTAGAGATGTTGCAAGAATCTCCCGTGACTCTATCGTCGTCGCGGCTTCGCCACTGTAAAGATGTTGCTGTATCTGCAGTCTTCGTACCAAGGACGTGATGGAAGAGTAGTCAGCAGTGCAGCATATTGTCTCGCTTTAGAGTCCACGGAGGATACCGTGGCCGATGCGCCGTGATCAGTTTTCATCCAAAGCCCTGGGCGAGTTCATTCGTTTGTTTGAAAGGGGAGGCCGACCGCGTTTGTTCCTTTCGGCCACTCTGCGGTGATAGAATCGTGGAACACGCCCTGCAGTCTTTCTCAAAAGATGTTACAGCAAAAACTTGGTAAAAAAATTTCATTTTTCCGTTACTTATAGCTTTATATGTCATCATGACGATGTGCGGATTATTTCGTTAATAGTCATACTTATTGTGATATTTGCACGAGACAAAGACAACGAGCGAAATTCGAAAAAGTTTGCAATGTAAAATAGGGATCGCTATGATTTTGTGTTTGGTGCACATTACATAGTTGTTCCTGTATATGAAATTCAGCTAACATATTGAAGCTTCATACATATTTGGGTGGAGGTGTCCGTCACCAATCTCGAGAAAATTTATCTGATGTAGCATAATCATTTGCGATCGTGCGAGGCAGAGTGAAATATCCACAACGTTCCTCACATTTCACAAACGGTTTGAGATATAGAAACGAGATTTTGGCAAATGATATAACGCAAGGAGAGGAGTATTTTGCCTTATGACTATTATGAAAATTTACATTATCTACTGTGTTATTCCACTAACTACAGACTTTTTCTATGAAAGAATGTAATCTGTAAGGGCCTTCAGTAGGTACTGAAGTGAGAAATGCTGAAGGTTTTGGAACAGCGTAAGTGAAGACCTTACACGTTTGTTTTCATACAGAGGATGTGCTTTTTCATAAGCTATTGACCACACTTTTTCTCAGTTCCTCACTTAATTTAATAAACCACGGTTTCAGAATTCTCTCGGAGCTGCGTCTGCACAACATGTTACTGAGGTGACATTCAAATTCCCCTGTGTATTGGCAAACGAAGCAAGTTTTAACATGGCAGCAAGAGAAATGTAAGTTTTACTCAGAATTCGCCGCTGATGACGCTTCTCTGGAAGTCGCAAATGGTTAACAAGCCAGGTGAAAGTGAATCGCTGCTTCTGGTGCATTTTCAGCGAAATTATTTCTAGGTACTAACCACAGCAGAGATGACAGAATATCTGTTTGAATGGTCACCGGGCAGGTGTGGGTGTGGATGAGCTCCACTTAATTTTTGCAAAAAATGTGAGTGTAGGCTTAATTTACAACGGCACTTCCTCTCCAGCTCTCAGAATTGCTCCTAGCGACTGCCCGCAACACTCATCACTGCCGCTCACCCCACGCGTGCCTTGCCGATCGCGCATCTACTGCCTTATTATTCTGGGTGCACACCAACTATATAAGACATCGGTGGTTATGCATTGCATTAGGCCATGATTACAGTCCTTACGCTGTGTAGGAGATAGTCATGTGGCCCTTTATCATATTTCACTGAATCAATGTAAACGACTTCGTTGATCAGTGATTTCACGCCATGAGAACGGATGAGTCATTGGTCGCCATTCTGAAATCGTGTTTCTGTTGCTTTTTTTCGCCTTTTTAGGGTAGTGTTATGTCAAAGTCGACAGATGGTATCGAAGCCTCTGGTTTGTCCAATTCTGCTACTCCCATCAGCAACTGCGTCGAGCGTCTCTTGGAGTGCGTGAAAGATTTCGCACTGGACGATGTCTTAGACACGTGACGTGTCACGCACGTTTGCAGCCAGAAGTAGAACCTACAGTATGCTGTGCTCAGCGGTTAAATGACAACCCCCTTACATACACATCTGTTGCTCTGTTAGCTACTGTACGGTGTGTGCCGGTGGGTAAATACAGGGTGGACAAAATACACCACTGTGCAAAACTTAAAGACTAAAGCAACTTTGGCATGATGCGTAAATGCCAAGTATTCTAGCTCAATGAAGCTTGGATCATACAAAGAAAGAAGTGCTACAGCATAGTATAGAAGGTAATTGAAAGAAATACGCAGTTAGACGAACTGAAAAGACTCTTTTATTCACAGACAATAATTACACTAAAGACATCGCGATTTATGATGGTCCCATGGACATTATAAAAGGCGAGAAGTGGCTGTTGTAGGGTATGTGATCACCACTGACTGCGATACGAGTTGGCCACAGTATTAGCAAGGAGTTCGTGTTTAGGGTGTTCTATTCCACCACCACCGCGGCGGAAAACTGTGGATGGTCGTTGGTGCATGTGGGCGTATCGCAATTCGTCTCCCAACGCATCCCACAGCGGCTCTAGAGGATTTAAGTTGGGGTAACGGGCAGGCCGGTTTATTCACCCATTATTCTCTCATGGCAAGAGGTCCTCCATCTGCGGTGTTCGCTGCGGTCGAGCACTGTCATCTATAAAAATGAAGTTAGGGCCGAATGGACCATAGAAGGACGCATACGGGTAAAGTCCAAGCCTTCATAAAGGCGTTGTGTTGTTGTTGTGGTCTTCAGTCCTGAGACTGGTTTGATGCAGCTCTCCATGCTACTCTATCCTGTGCAAGCTTCTTCATCTCCCAGTACTTACTGCAACCTACACCATTCTGAATCTGGTTAGTGTATTCATCTCTTTGTGATCCCTTGATGCCTCAGAACATGTCCTACCAACCGGTCCCTTCTTCTTGTCAAGTTATGCCACAAACTCCTTTTCTCCCCAATTCTATTCAATACCTCCTCATTAGTTAAGTGATCTACCCATCAAATCTTCAGTATTCTTCAGTAGCACCACATTCCGAAAGCTTCTATTCTCTTCTTGTCCAAACTATTTATCGTCCATGTTTCACTTTCATGCATGGCTACACTCCATACAAATACTTTCAGAAACGACTTCCTGACACTTAATTCTATACTCGATGTTAACAAATTTCTCTTCTTCAGAGCCGCTTTCCTTGCCATTGTCAGTTCACATTTTATATCCTCTCTACTTCGACCATCATCAGTTATTTTACTCCCCAAATAGCAAAACTCCTTTACTACTTTAAGTGTCTCATTTCCTAATCTTGTTGATGTTCATCTTATATCCTCCTTTCAAGACACTGTCCATTCCGTTCACCTGCTCTTCAAAGTCCTTTGCTGTCTCTGAAAGAATTACAATGTCATCGGCGAACCTTAAAGTTTTTATTTCTTCTCCGTGGATTTTCATTACCTACTCCGAATTTTTCTTGTGTTTCCTTTACTACTTGCTCAATATACAGATTGAATAACATCGGGGAGAGACTACAACCCTGTCTCACCCTCTTCCCAACCACTGCTTCCCTTTCATGCCCCTCGACTCTTATAACTGCCATCTGGTTTCTGTACAAATTGTAAATAGCCTTTCGCTCCCTGTATTTTACCCATGCCACCTACACAATTTGAAAGAGATTATTCTAGTCAACATTGTAGGCGTATGGTGGACATATCGCATAATGATGACCACTAACAGGTATACGGATACTTTTGATCAGCTAATGTCGATATTACTTCTTGCACACGTATCCACCAGTATATGCATAAGAAAACTTCCGCACCGTGTGGGGTAGCGAAGTGGTTAGCACACTGGACTCGCATTCGGGACGACGCCAGTTCGTCCAGGTTTTCCGTGATTTCCCTGAATCGCTTAAGGCAAACTCCCCATATGCAGTTGATACTGATTTGTTATCCATAAGGAAAAAAGACCTACAAGAAAAGCTTGAACAATTAGAAAGAAGTGGAGCGGAGATGGGGCTGACAATCAGTCAAAGACCAAGCATATGCTAACATCTAGGAAAGGGTATAGTGAAGGAGAAAGGAACATGACTTTGAATGACCACGTCATAGTTTTAAATATCTTGGGTCACTGGTAACTGAAAAAAATGATATGAGAGAAGAAACACATGCAAGGATTAAAGGTGGTGACGGGAGATACTCCGCACTGATTAAAGTATTTAAAACAAGAAGCTTTAGTAGGAATCTGAACTGACAATGTATCGTACAGTAGTGAGACCTGAGGTGATGTATGATTCGAAGATTGGCCAGTGAATGATAGGGGTTTTGGCGAATCACAAATAATGAGATCAGTGAGTTGTACAACAAACCAGATATCGTGACAGAAATGAAGAATAATAGACTACGTTGGTTGCGACACGCAGAAAGGATGTTGGAGAGCACCACAACCAAGAAAGTTTTCAAAGGAATAGGAGGTGGATACCGTTTAAGGGACACACCAAGGGCTAGATGGCAGGACAACGTGGAGGAGGACTTGAGAAGAATGGGAGTTAGAAGATGGAAAGGCAAGGCAACCAGGAGAGAAGAGTGGGCGGATATTGTCCAGGAGGCCAAGACCATACACGGGCTGTAGCGCCAAGGAGGAAGTACACCATTGGCCATTAAAATTGCTACACTACGAAGATGACGTGCTATAGACCGAAATTTAACCGACAGGAAGAAGATGCTGTCATATGCAAATGATTAGCTTTTCAGAGCATTCACACAAGGTTGACGCCGGTGGCGACACCTACAACGTGCTGACATAACGAAAGTTTCCAACCGATTTCTCATACACAAACAGCAGTTGACCGGCGTTGCCTAGTGAAACGTTGTTGTGATGCCTCGTGTAAGGAGGAGAAATGCGTACCGTCACGTTTCCGACTTTGATAAAGGTCGGATTCTAGCCTATCGCGAGTGTGGTTCATCGTATCGCGACATTGCTGCTCGCGTTGGTCGAGATCCAATGACAGTTAGCAGAATATGGAATCGGTGGGTTCAGAAGGGTAATACGGAACGTCGTGCTGGATCCCAACAGCCTCGTATCACTAGCAGTCGAGATGACAGGCATCTTATCCGCATGGCTGTAACGGATCGTGCAGCCACGTCTCGATCCGTGAGTCAACAGATGGGGACGTTTGCAAGACAACAACCATCTGCACGAACAGTTCGACGACGTTTGCAGCAGCATGGAGTATCAGCTCTGAGATCATGGCTGCGGTTATCCTTGACGCTGCATCACAGACAGGAGCGCCTGCGGTGGTGTACTCAACGACGAAACTGGGTGCACGAATGGCAAAATGTCATTTTTTCGGATGAATCCAGGTTCTGTTTACAGCATCATGATGGTCGCATCCGTGTTTGGCGACATTGCGGTGAACGCACATTGGAAGCGTGTATTCGTCATCGCCATACTGGCGTTTCACCCGGCGTGATGGTATGGGGTGCCATTGGTTAAACATCTCGGTCACCTCTTGTTGACATTGACGGCACTTTGAACAGTGGACGTTACATTTCAGATGTGTTACAACCCGTGGCTCTACCCTTCATTCGATCCCTGCGAAACCCTACATTTCAGCAAGATAACGCCCGACCGCATGTTGAAGGTCCTGTACAGGCCTCTCTGGATACAGAAAATGTTTGACTGCTGCCCTGGCCAGCACGTTCTCAAGATCTCTCAGAAAGTGAAAACATCCGGTCAATGGTGGCCGAGCAACTGGCCCGTCACAATGCGCCAGTCACTTCTCTTGATGAACTGTGGTATCGTTTTGAAGCTGTATGGGCAGCTGTACCTGTACACGCCATCCAAGCTCTGTTGGACACAATGCCCAGCCGTATCAAGGCCGTTATTACGGCCAGAGATGTTTGTTCTGGGTACTGATTTCTCAGGATCTGTGCACCCAAACTGCGTGAAAATGTAATCACATGTCAGTTCTAGTATAATATATTTGTCCAATGAATACCCGTTTATCATCTGCATTTCTTCTTGGTGTAGCAGCTTTAATGGCCAGTAGTGTATGTAAACGGCGGGAAGCTTCGTTCGAACGGGCACAGCCGCTTTCTTTCCCCATCCTTCCCTAATCCGAGCTTGTGTTCCGTCTCTAATGACATCGTTGTCGACTGGACGTTAAATCCTAATCTCCTCCTAAACTTCCGCATTGACGATTTTACCTTCCGTTGTTTATATGTTGTTGCAGCCGTTTAAACTATGTTGATGCACACGTAAGCCCAAACGAAAATATCGTCAGAGCAGCAATGTTGCTGTTTCGCATCTGTTGTGTTAGAACCACTTGACAAAGGCCTGATAGGCGAAACAGACCCGTAGCGCATGCCGATAATTTTTTAAAATTTTGACTCACACGCCCATAGCAACCATGATTATAAATGCGAATAAGGAAGATACTGCAGCGCAGTGTGTAACGGTGGCGACGTTGGTGCAGGAGGCGCATGGATGCGGGAGCTGTAAACGGTGCCGGCGCTATTCACAGCGGCCCCTTTTGGCAGCGGCCTCTGCCGATGGTCGCCTCGTTCTGGAAGACTTCCCGCGTCAACACCGACATCCGGCCCGTGCTTTTAAAAAGCCGCCCCACAATGACACCGCTCATTAGGAGAAGGCGCCCCTTACCTGCAAGCTGATCGCAGCGAGGCGGTGCGCTCCAGACGGCAGCTTCTGACGGGTTTAAAGCCGAAACCTCAAACGCGCCGAGAGCGTGACGTGACGTGCTGTGCTGCATGCGCAGCGTCTCCGGTGCGCGTCGCGGCACTCGTGAATCCGGTTTCCTGCCCCTGAGCTTGTCACGTCTCCGTCACACAGCTCGCTGCTGTATATGTTCACTTTTTATAACTTTTTTTTCTGTCGAATCTGGCCAACTATGGTTCAAATGGCTCTGAGCACTGTGGGACTTAACTTCTGAGGTCATCAGTCCCATACAACGTACAACTAGTCAAACCTAACTAACTTAAGGACATCACACACATCCATGCCCGAGGCAGATTCGAACCTGCGTCCGTAGCGGTCGCGCAGTTCCAGACTGCAGCCCCTAGAACCACTCGGCCACTCCGGCCGGTGGCCAACTATGGATACATACAACAGTTACCCGTGTGTAAACAACACTCTTAAAAGTATTGTTGTCTAGCTTTCTGCAAATGCTCTCAACCTAAATTTTAAGAAGGCACAACACGTTCGCTTCTGAACTATGGTTACTACACCAATGATGTGTACAAAACATGGTGAGGATATGGTATCTACGTCTAGGGCTCACTGAACCTCTTTCATACATTTTCTCTACCGTTTCACTATCTAACAGCCTGTGGGAAAATCGAGCACTTGAGATTTTCTGTGGGAGCTCTGATTTCTCTTATGTTTTCCTTATTTTATTTCAGTGGTCATTTCTCCCTATGTCCGCCCGCGGTAGCTGAGTGGTCAGCGAGACAGAATGTCAATCCTAAGGGCCCGGGTTAGATTCCCGGCTGGGTCGGAGATTTTCTCCGCTCAGGGACTGGGTGTTGTGTTGTCCTAATCATCATCATTTCATCCCCATCGATGCGCAAGTCGTCGAAGTGGCATCAAATCGAAAGACTTGCACCCGGCGAACGGTCTACCCGACGGGAGGCCCTAGCCACACGACATTTTTTTTATTTCTCCCTATGTAGGTGGATGTCAACAAAATATTTTCGGATTCGGAGGAGGACGTCGAGGATTGAAATTTCGTGAACAGATCTCGCAATAACGAGGAATGCAATTATTTTAATGATTGCTACCCCAACTCGCGTGTTATATCCGTGACACTCTCTCCCATATTTCACGATAATACGAAACGAGCTGTCTTTTTTTGAAATTCTTCAATGCGCTCCGTCAGCCTCATCTGATACGGATTCCATTCTGTACAGCAGTACTATGGCTGAGAATGGACCCGTAAATAGGTGAAAACTTCAAAATTTTTAGGTGTCCATACTGACGAGAATTAACCTGCAAAAAGGAACTTCTAAAACAACTTAGTTCACTTAGATTTGCACCTAGTATCACTGCAAATATTGAGGAGAAACAATTCAGTAACTTGACATATTTTGCATATTTTTATGCAATAATGTCATATGGAATAATGTACTGGTGTAACTCATGTTTAAGGAAGAAAGTTTTCATTGTTCAAAAGCGTGATGCAAGAAAAATGTATAGTGCTTACCCACAATCGTCTTTTACACATCTGTTTGAGGAGTTGGACATTCTGACTTCCACTTCACGGTATATTTATTCACTCATGAAATTCATTGTAAATAATCCATTGCATTTCAAAAGGAACAATGATCTGCATAATTACAACACCAGAAGGAATAATGGCACTAATTACTCCACATTAAGGTGTATTTAACACAAAAAGGATGCACAACGTTGCAACTAAAATTTTTGGTAACTTATCCCGTCATGCAAAATGTCTAACACACACAATAACATTTGAAAACAAAGTGAAAACGTTACTCCTTGACAAATTCTCCTATTTCGTAGAAGAATTACTGATATTGTAATGCTTAGAAGGTGGTCAATCGGAATTACTAACTCATACATGTTAAGCATGTAGCCATATTAAAAATGAATTTGCGGCGTAAATGTGGAATGACTCGTCCGACATAATTACGATTTATAATACAAGTGATCAGTGGTTTAGATGCAATTGTCAATACGAGAAAAATAAATGAAATGGCTGTGAGTTTGTACGAATCTTGTGACGTGAAAATGATTATCAAGGAACTGGCTTAGTGAGGCACATGCCATTATTGAACATACTGTACAATACTTACGTTTGTAGACGCAATGAATCGAGTTCTTCGAGTATCCATGAATGATACCAGCGTCTTGAGCGAATTCTGAAGTATAGTCTATCAACCAGAAGTCTCAGTCAAAGGTGCGATCACAGGTAACTCATCTTCAACATGAAGTTAAATGGAGAAGTCTCTCTCGTAGGTCTAGAAAACCTCATACTAGCCATGTCGAACATTGAAATGGCCAGCTTGGGCAGTTCCGTAAATGAAGTAGTAGAATAACACTGGGTGACAATCTATAAAAGAAAAAATATTATCTGGTGCCAGTATCAACAATGGTTCAGTAAATGTCGAAACATGGAAAATGTCAGCTGTTTATGAAGTGGAGGGGACGAAATGTAAACATTTTGTTATTCAAACGTTAAAGTTTTCGCTATAATCACTTGACGATTTCAGACTTTCTGGAGATGATATACGAGCAAGCTTTATGTTTTGAAACTGCAATAATGTGCTGTCAGAATTTGACAAAATGGAGATCTTGCGAAGCTGACGCTTAATGAATAGAAATGTAAAGTTTTACCCTCTTTGCGAATTGTCAAAGTGTTTTCGTCTTTCACTACACCATTAATGAGCTACAATTACAGTCAATAATGTTACGCGTGTACATTAAATTAAAGACACCTGGGGCTCAGACTTAGGTAAAGCAAATGGTAGGCTTTCATTAGTGGGAAGCGTAACAGCAAACTGAAGTTTGTCTATGAAAGAGATCGTAAACTAGAGTAACCTATTTTGCATACTGAACTATTATTCAAGTGTATAGCATTCACGTTAGATCAGACAAACAAGTTATGTCAAGTGTATACATAAAAGGGAAAGACTCACTTTGCATACTGGATTATTATTCAGATGTACGGAATTCACATCAGACTTAGGTAAAGCAAATGGTAGGCTTTCATTTGTGGGAAGCGTAACAGCAAACTGAAGTTTGTCTATGAAAGAGATCGTAAACTAGAGTAACCTATTTTGCATACTGAACTATTATTCAAGTGTATAGCATTCACGTTAGATCAGACAAACAAGTTATGTTAAGTGTATACATAAAAGGGAAAGACTCACTTTGCATACTGGATTATTATTCAGATGTACGGAATTCACATCAGACTTAGGTAAAGCAAATGGTAGGCTTTCATTTGTGGGAAGCGTAACAGCAAACTGAAGTTTGTCTATGAAAGAGATCGTAAACTAGAGTAACCTATTTTGCATACTGAACTATTATTCAAGTGTATAGCATTCACGTTAGATCAGACAAACAAGTTATGTCAAGTGTATACATAAAAGGGAAAGACTCACTTTGCATACTGGATTATTATTCAGATGTACGGAATTCACATCAGGTTGGACTGACAGGTTATATCAAGCGTATATAATCGAGGGTGAAGAGAATAAATTGCCATGGCCTGAGAGAACACAGAAATATCGAAAATCATAAGCTTCAAACACTGGAAGCTCTCCTTTCATCTTTGATTAACGACAGATGAATGATTTTCCAAGTCGTAGCTCTTAAATCTAGATGATCTGATAAACGATCACTTACTCCCCATTACAAGTTCTCGTACATCACGATTAAATAACAGTAGACTTCAATGAATGAAACGAGTAACAACGAGTTTCCTTCTTCCCCTTTTTCTTACTGTGGAATACATTACATAAGAACAAGATATCTTCGGGAAGATCTTTAATGGATAAAGCAAGAAATACTCGACGTCGCCGTGAATTCCTCGATGGATTTGAGTTGCGCAACGTTTTACCGAGCGTGTAAATACAGATTTTCATCGCATTCCGACAATGAGTTATTCGAATTCTGCAGTGCTTCGCACACCACGCAATGGATTTTTGTCTTAGCTCTTTTTGTAAATCACGCATGAGGTTAACTATCCACATCTGTACGCGACATGATTTACGATATTATGAGCTTTAAGAAACACAAACCTGTATTTGTGTGGGAGGAAGTCAAAGGACACATTGTACCGTAAACTATATTTAACAAGGACCAGGAAACCTGCTGTCAGGTGTAATGGCTCTGAGCACTATGGGACTTAACTTCTGAGGTCATCAGTCCCCTAGAACTTAGAACTAATTAAACCTAAGGACATCACACACATCCATGCCCGAGGCAGGATTCGAACCTGCGACCGTAGCGGTCGCGCGGTTCCAGACTGTAGCGCCTAGAACCGCTCGGCCAATCTGGCCGGCTGCTGTCAGGTGTATTTTACTTAAAAGACGTATCGAAAAATGTGTAAGCAGTCTGCGACGTGGAAGACAACTTTTTACTTGTGATTATGTGGGAACAGGTGTCTCTTCCCATGTAGAAAGTAACACGTTTTAAATATGACCCAAGGGTCACCGACGCAATACATGTCAAATGTCCACCGGCCGAAACTGGATATACGGAGTGTCCCAGGACCAACGGTAAATGTTCAGGGATTTGACAGGAACGGTTATTCAAAGCTCTAAAATGACTGCTGTGTGCAGTTCTTCGATACTGTGAAACAAATCGCGTCT